>NC_136623.1:3054311-3286811 GCF_933228915.1 Telmatherina bonti | reverse complement strand
CGCCTACCTGTTTCTGTCCGCCTACCTACCTGTCTGTCCGCCTACCTGCCTCTGTCCGCCTGCCTGTCTCTGTCCGCCTGCCTGTCTCTGTCCGCCTACCTGTTTCTGTCCGCCTACCTACCTGTCTGTCCGCCTACCTGCCTCTGTCCGCCTGCCTGTCTCTGTCCGCCTACCTGCCTCTGTCCGCCTGCCTGTCTCTGTCCGCCTACCTGTCTCTGTCCGCCTACCTGTCTGTCCGCCTGCCTACCTGTCTGTCCGCCTACCTGTCTCTGTCCGCCTACCTGTCTCTGTCCGCCTACCTGTCTCTGTCCGCCTACCTGTCTGTCCGCCTACCTACCTGCCTCTGTCCGCCTGCCTGTCTCTGTCCGCCTACCTGTCTCTGTCCGCCTACCTGTCTCTGTCCGCCTACCTGTCTGTCCGCCTACCTACCTGCCTCTGTCCGCCTGCCTGTCTCTGTCCGCCTACCTGTCTCTGTCCGCCTACCTGTCTGTCCGCCTGCCAACCTGTCTAACCCACTACCTGTCTCTGTCCACTTACATGTCTCTGTCCCATCTACATGTCTCTCTCTGTCCGCCGGACTCCGCCCCTCAGCTGATGGTCCTACAGAACGTTCTGGAGAAACTTCAGAGCAGGAAGTTTTCAACGTTGGAGAGAAAACAGAGCCGCCTGCCAGCTGTGAGTCTGTCCTCAGTGTCCTTAGTGTCCTCGGGGTCAGTTTTCTCCATGTCCTCAGTGTCCGCCTGCCCGCCCGTCCGTCTCTAATCTGTCTCGTCTGTCGTCTGTGTCTCGTCTGTCGTCTGTGTCTCGTCTGTCATCTGTGTCTCGTCGGTCGTCTGTGTCTCGTCTGTCATCTGTGTCTCGTCTGTCGTCTGTGTCTCGTCTGTCATCTGTCTCTCGTCTGTCGTCTGTGTCTCGTCTGTCGTCTGTGTCTCGTCTGTCATCTGTGTCTCGTCTGTGTCTCGTCTGTCATCTGTGTCTCGTCTGTGTCTCGTCTGTCGTCTGTGTCTCGTCTGTCATCTGTGTCTCGTCTGTGTCTCGTCTGTCATCTGTGTCTCGTCTGTCGTCTGTGTCTCGTCTGTCGTCTGTGTCTCGTCTGTGTCTCGTCTGTCATCTGTGTCTCGTCTGTGTCTCGTCTGTCATTTGTGTCTCGTCTGTCGTCTGTGTCTCGTCTGTCGTCTGTGTCTCGTCTGTCATTTGTGTCTCGTCTGTCGTCTGTGTCTCGTCTGTGTCTCGTCTGTCATTTGTGTCTCGTCTGTCGTCTGTGTCTCGTCTGTCGTCTGTGTCTCGTCTGTCGTCTGTGTCTCGTCTGTCATTTGTGTCTCGTATGTGTCTCGTCTGTGTCTCGTCTGTCATCTGTGTCTCGTCGGTCATTTGTGTCTCGTCTGTGTCTCGTCTGTGTCTCGTCTGTCGTCTGTGTCTCGTCTGTCATCTGTGTCTCGTCTGTCGTCTGTGTCTCGTCTGTGTCTCGTCTGTCATCTGTGTCTCGTCTGTCATTTGTGTCTCGTCTGTCGTCTGTGTCTCGTCTGTGTCTCGTCTGTCATTTGTGTCTCGTCTGTCGTCTGTGTCTCGTCTGTCGTCTGTGTCTCGTCTGTCGTCTGTGTCTCGTCTGTCGTCTGTGTCTCGTCTGTCATCTGTGTCTCGTCTGTGTCTCGTCTGTCGTCTGTGTTTCGTCTGTCATCTGTGTCTCGTCTGTGTCTCGTCTGTCGTCTGTGTCTCGTCTGTCATCTGTGTCTCGTCTGTCGTCTGTGTCTCATCTGTGTCTCGTCGGTCGTCTGTGTCTCGTCTGTGGTCTGTGTCTCGTCTGTGGTCTGTGTCTCGTCTGTGGTCTGTGTCTCGTCTGTCATCTGTGTCTCGTCTGTGTCTCGTCTGTCGTCTGTGTCTCGTCTGTCGTCTGTGTCTCGTCTGTCATCTGTGTCTCGTCTGTCGTCTGTGTCTCGTCTGTCATCTGTGTCTCGTCTGTGTCTCGTCTGTCGTCTGTGTCTCGTCTGTCATCTGTGTCTCGTCTGTCATCTGTGTCTCGTCTGTCGTCTGTGTCTCGTCTGTGTCTCGTCTGTCGTCTGTGTCTCGTCTGTGTCTCGTCTGTCATCTGTGTCTCGTCTGTGTCTCGTCTGTGTTTCGTCTGTCGTCTGTGTCTCGTCTGTCGTCTGTGTCTCGTCTGTCGTCTGTGTCTCGTCTGTCGTCTGTGTCTCGTCCGTCATTTGTGTCTCGTCTGTCGTCTGTGTCTTGTCTGTCATCTGTGTCTCGTCTGTCATCTGTGTCTCGTCTGTGTCTCGTCTGTCGTCTGTGTCTCGTCTGTCATCTGTGTCTCGTCTGTGTCTCGTCTGTCATCTGTGTCTCGTCTGTCATCTGTGTCTCGTCTGTCGTCTGTGTCTCGTCTGTCGTCTGTGTCTGGTCTGTGTCTCGTCTGTCGTCTGTGTCTCGTCTGTGTCTCGTCTGTCATTTGTGTCTCGTCTGTCGTCTGTGTCTCGTCTGTCGTCTGTGTCTCGTCTGTCATCTGTGTCTCGTCTGTGTCTCGTCTGTCGTCTGTGTCTCGTCTGTCGTCTGTGTCTCGTCTGTCATCTGTGTCTCGTCTGTGTCTCGTCTGTCGTCTGTGTCTCGTCTGTCGTCTGTGTCTCGTCTGTCGTCTGTGTCTTGTCTGTCATCTGTGTCTCGTCTGTCATCTGTGTCTCGTCTGTGTCTCGTCTGTCGTCTGTGTCTCGTCTGTCATCTGTGTCTCGTCTGTCATCTGTGTCTCGTCGGTCGTCTGTGTCTCGTCTGTCGTCTGTGTCTTGTCTGTCATCTGTGTCTCGTCTGTCATCTGTGTCTCGTCTGTGTCTCGTCTGTCGTCTGTGTCTCGTCTGTCATCTGTGTCTCGTCTGTCATCTGTGTCTCGTCTGTCGTCTGTGTCTCGTCTGTCGTCTGTGTCTCGTCTGTGTCTCGTCTGTCATTTGTGTCTCGTCTGTCGTCTGTGTCTCGTCTGTCGTCTGTGTCTCGTCTGTCGTCTGTGTCTCGTCTGTCGTCTGTGTCTCGTCTGTCGTCTGTGTCTCGTCTGTCGTCTGTGTCTCGTCTGTCGTCTGTGTCTCGTCTGTCATTTGTGTCTCGTCTGTCGTCTGTGTCTCGTCTGTGTCTCGTCTGTCATCTGTGTCTCGTCTGTCGTCTGTGTCTCGTCTGTCGTCTGTGTCTCGTCTGTCGTCTGTCTCGTCTGTCGTCTGTGTCTCGTCTGTCATTTGTGTCTCGTCTGTCATCTGTGTCTCGTCTGTCGTCTGTGTCTCGTCTGTCATCTGTGTCTCGTCTGTCATCTGTGTCTCGTCTGTCATCTGTGTCTCGTCTGTCGTCTGTGTCTCGACTTTCGTCTGTGTCTCGTCTGTCGTCTGTGTCTCGTCTGTCGTCTGTGTCTCGTATGTCATCTGTGTCTCGTCTGTCGTCTGTGTCTCGTCTGTCATCTGTGTCTCGTCTGTGTCTCGTCTGTCGTCTGTGTCTCGTCGGTCGTCTGTATCTCGTCTGTCATCTGTGTCTCGTATGTCATCTGTGTCTCGTCTGTCGTCTGTGTCTCGTCTGTCATCTGTGTCTCGTCTGTGTCTCGTCTGTCGTCTGTGTCTCGTCGGTCGTCTGTATCTCGTCTGTCATCTGTGTCTCGTCTGTGTCTCGTCTGTCGTCTGTGTCTCGTCTGTCGTCTGTGTCTCGTCTGTCATCTGTGTCTCGTCTGTGTCTCGTCTGTCGTCTGTGTCTCGTCTGTCATCTGTGTCTCGTCTGTGTCTCGTCTGTCGTCTGTCTCGTCTGTCATCTGTGTCTCGTCTGTCGTCTGTGTCTCATCTGTGTCTCGTCTGTCGTCTGTGTCTCGTCTGTCGTCTGTGTCTCGTCTGTCGTCTGTGTCTCGTCTGTCATCTGTGTCTCGTCTGTCGTCTGTGTCTTGTCTGTCGTCTGTGTCTCGTCTGTCGTCTGTGTCTCGTCTGTCATCTGTGTCTCGTCTGTCGTCTGTGTCTCGTCGGTCGTCTGTGTCTCGTCTGTGGTCTGTGTCTCGTCTGTGGTCTGTGTCTCGTCTGTCATCTGTGTCTCGTCTGTGTCTCGTCTGTCGTCTGTGTCTCGTCTGTCATCTGTGTCTCGTCTGTGTCTCGTCTGTCGTCTGTGTCTCGTCTGTCATCTGTGTCTCGTCTGTCGTCTGTGTCTCGTCTGTCATCTGTGTCTCGTCTGTCATCTGTGTCTCGTCTGTCATCTGTGTCTCGTCTGTCATCTGTGTCTCGTCTGTCATCCGTGTCTCGTCTGTCGTCTGTGTCTCGTCTGTCATCTGTGTCTCGTCTGTCATCTGTGTCTCGTCTGTCGTCTGTGTCTCGTCTGTCATCTGTGTCTCGTCTGTCATCTGTGTCTCGTCTGTCGTCTGTGTCTCGTCTGTCATCTGTGTCTCGTCTGTGTCTCGTCTGTCGTCTGTGTCTCGTCTGTCATCTGTGTCTCGTCTGTCATCTGTGTCTCGTCTGTCGTCTGTGTCTCGTCTGTGTCTCGTCTGTCGTCTGTGTCTCGTCTGTGTCTCGTCTGTCATCTGTGTCTCGTCTGTGTCTCGTCTGTCATTTGTGTCTCGTCTGTCGTCTGTGTCTCGTCTGTCGTCTGTGTCTCGTCTGTCGTCTGTGTCTCGTCTGTCGTCTGTGTCTCGTCTGTCATTTGTGTCTCGTCTGTCGTCTGTGTCTCGTCTGTCGTCTGTGTTTTGTCTGTCATCTGTGTCTCGTCTGTCATCTGTGTCTCGTCTGTGTCTCGTCTGTCGTCTGTGTCTCGTCTGTCATCTGTGTCTCGTCTGTGTCTCGTCTGTCATCTGTGTCTCGTCTGTCATCTGTGTCTCGTCTGTCGTCTGTGTCTCGTCTGTCGTCTGTGTCTGGTCTGTGTCTCGTCTGTCGTCTGTGTCTCGTCTGTGTCTCGTCTGTCATTTGTGTCTCGTCTGTCGTCTGTGTCTCGTCTGTCGTCTGTGTCTCGTCTGTCATCTGTGTCTCGTCTGTGTCTCGTCTGTCGTCTGTGTCTCGTCTGTCGTCTGTGTCTCGTCTGTCGTCTGTGTCTCGTCTGTCATCTGTGTCTCGTCTGTGTCTCGTCTGTCGTCTGTGTCTCGTCTGTTGTCTGTGTCTCGTCTGTCGTCTGTGTCTTGTCTGTCATCTGTGTCTCGTCTGTCATCTGTGTCTCGTCTGTGTCTCGTCTGTCGTCTGTGTCTCGTCTGTCATCTGTGTCTCGTCCGTGTCTCGTCTGTCATCTGTGTCTCGTCTGTCATCTGTGTCTCGTCTGTCGTCTGTGTCTCGTCTGTCGTCTGTGTCTCGTCTGTGTCTCGTCTGTCATTTGTGTCTCGTCTGTCGTCTGTGTCTCGTCTGTCGTCTGTGTCTCGTCTGTCATCTGTGTCTCGTCTGTCGTCTGTGTCTTGTCTGTCATCTGTGTCTCGTCTGTCGTCTGTGTCTCGTCTGTCATCTGTGTCTCGTCTGTGTCTCGTCTGTCATCTGTGTCTCGTCTGTCATCTGTGTCTCGTCTGTGTCTCGTCTGTCATCTGTGTCTCATCTGTCATCTGTGTCTCGTCTGTCGTCTGTGTCTCGTCTGTCGTCTGTGTCTGGTCTGTGTCTCGTCTGTCGTCTGTGTCTCGTCTGTGTCTCGTCTGTCATTTGTGTCTCGTCTGTCGTCTGTGTCTCGTCTGTCGTCTGTGTCTCGTCTGTCATTTGTGTCTCGTCTGTCGTCTGTGTCTCGTCTGTCGTCTGTGTCTCGTCTGTCGTCTGTGTCTCGTCTGTCGTCTGTGTCTCGTCTGTCGTCTGTGTCTCGTCTGTCATTTGTGTCTCGTCTGTCGTCTGTGTCTCGTCTGTCATCTGTGTCTCGTCTGTGTCTCGTCTGTCATCTGTGTCTCGTCTGTAGTCTGTGTCTCGTCTGTCGTCTGTGTCTCGTCTGTCGTCTGTGTCTCGTCTGTCGTCTGTGTCTCGTCTGTCGTCTGTGTCTCGTCTGTCATTTGTGTCTCGTCTGTCGTCTGTGTCTCGTCTGTCATCTGTGTCTCGTCTGTCATTTGTGTCTCGTCTGTCGTCTGTGTCTCGTCTGTCGTCTGTGTCTCGTCTGTCGTCTGTGTCTCGTCTGTCATTTGTGTCTCGTCTGTCATCTGTGTCTCGTCTGTGTCTCGTCTGTCATCTGTGTCTCGTCTGTCATTTGTGTCTCATCTGTGTCTCGTCTGTGTCTCGTCTGTCATCTGTGTCTCGTCTGTCATTTGTGTCTCATCTGTGTCTCGTCTGTGTCTCGTCTGTGGTCTGTGTCTCGTCTGTGGTCTGTGTCTCGTCTGTCGTCTGTGTCTCGTCTGTCATCTGTGTCTCGTCTGTCATCTGTGTCTCGTCTGTCATCTGTGTCTCGTCTGTCGTCTGTGTCTCGTCTGTCATCTGTGTCTCGTATGTCATCTGTGTCTCGTCTGTCGTCTGTGTCTCGTCTGTCATCTGTGTCTCGTCTGTGTCTCGTCTGTCGTCTGTGTCTCGTCGGTCGTCTGTGTCTCGTCTGTCATCTGTGTCTCGTCTGTCATCTGTGTCTCGTCTGTCATCTGTGTCTCGTCTGTCATCTGTGTCTCGTCTGTCATCTGTGTCTCGTCTGTCATCTGTGTCTCGTCTGTGTCTCGTCTGTCGTCTGTGTCTCGTCTGTCGTCTGTGTCTCGTCTGTCGTCTGTGTCTCGTCGGTCGTCTGTGTCTCGTCGGTCGTCTGTGTCTCGTCTGTCATCTTTGTCTCGTCTGTGTCTCGTCTGTCGTCTGTGTCTCGTCTGTCGTCTGTGTCTCGTCTGTCATCTGTGTCTCGTCTGTCGTCTGTGTCTCGTCTGTCGTCTGTGTCTCGTCTGTCATCTGTGTCTCGTCTGTCGTCTGTGTCTCGTCTGTCATCTGTGTCTCGTCTGTCATCTGTGTCTCGTCTGTGTCTCGTCTGTCGTCTGTGTCTCGTCTGTCGTCTGTGTCTCGTCTGTCGTCTGTGTCTCGTCTGTCGTCTGTGTCTCGTCGGTCGTCTGTGTCTCGTCTGTGGTCTGTGTCTCGTCTGTGGTCTGTGTCTTGTCTGTGGTCTGTGTCTCGTCTGTCATCTGTGTCTCGTCTGTGTCTCGTCTGTCGTCTGTGTCTCGTCTGTCATCTGTGCCTCGTCTGTGTCTCGTCTGTCGTCTGTGTCTCGTTGGTCGTCTGTATCTCGTCTGTCATCTGTGTCTCGTCTGTGTCTCGTCTGTGTCTCGTCTGTCGTCTGTGTCTCGTCTGTCGTCTGTGTCTCGTCTGTCATCTGTGTCTCGTCTGTGTCTCGTCTGTCGTCTGTGTCTCGTCTGTCATCTGTGTCTCTTCTGTGTCTCGTCTGTCGTCTGTGTCTCGTCTGTCGTCTGTGTCTCGTCTGTCGTCTGTGTCTCGTCTGTCGTCTGTGTCTCGTCTGTCGTCTGTGTCTCGTCTGTCGTCTGTGTCTCGTCTGTCATCTGTGTCTCGTCTGTCGTCTGTGTCTCATCTGTGTCTCGTCTGTCGTCTGTGTCTCGTCTGTCGTCTGTGTCTCGTCTGTCGTCTGTGTCTCGTCTGTCGTCTGTGTCTCGTCTGTCATTTGTGTCTCGTCTGTCATCTGTGTCTCGTCTGTCGTCTGTGTCTCGTCTGTCGTCTGTGTCTCGTCTGTCATCTGTGTCTCGTCTGTCATTTGTGTCTCGTCTGTCGTCTGTGTCTCGTCTGTCGTCTGTGTCTCGTCTGTCGTCTGTGTCTCGTCTGTCATCTGTGTCTCGTCTGTGTCTCGTCTGTCATCTGTGTCTCGTCTGTCATTTGTGTCTCGTCTGTGTCTCGTCTGTGTCTCGTCTGTCGTCTGTGTCTCGTCTGTGGTCTGTGTCTCGTCTGTCATCTGTGTCTCGTCTGTCATCTGTGTCTCGTCTGTCGTCTGTGTCTCGTCTGTCATCTGTGTCTCGTCTGTCGTCTGTGTCTCGTCTGTCGTCTGTGTCTCGTCTGTCGTCTGTGTCTCGTCTGTCATCTGTGTCTCGTATGTCATCTGTGTCTCGTCTGTCGTCTGTGTCTCGTCTGTCATCTGTGTCTCGTCTGTGTCTCGTCTGTCGTCTGTGTCTCGTCTGTTGTCTGTGTCTCGTCTGTCATCTGTGTCTCGTCTGTCGTCTGTGTCTCGTCTGTCATCTGTGTCGCGTCTGTCATCTGTGTCTCGTCAGTCATCTGTGTCTCGTCTGTCATCTGTGTCTCGTCTGTCATCTGTGTCTCGTCTGTCATCTGTGTCTCGTCTGTGTCTCGTCTGTCGTCTGTGTCTCGTCTGTCGTCTGTGTCTCGTCTGTCGTCTGTGTCTCGTCGGTCGTCTGTGTCTCGTCGGTCGTCTGTGTCTCGTCTGTCATCTGTGTCTCGTCTGTGTCTCGTCTGTCGTCTGTGTCTCGTCTGTCGTCTGTGTCTCGTCTGTCATCTGTGTCTCGTCTGTGTCTCGTCTGTCATCTGTGTCTCGTCTGTCGTCTGTGTCTCGTCTGTCGTCTGTGTCTCGTCTGTCGTCTGTGTCTCGTCTGTCATCTGTGTCTCGTCTGTCGTCTGTGTCTCGTCTGTCATCTGTGTCTCGTCTGTGTCTCGTCTGTCATCTGTGTCTCGTCTGTGTCTGGTCTGTCATCTGTGTCTCGTCTGTGTCTCGTCTGTCGTCTGTGTCTCGTCTGTCATCTGTGTCTCGTCTGTGTCTCGTCTGTCGTCTGTGTCTCGTCTGTCGTCTGTGTCTCGTCGGTCGTCTGTATCTCGTCTGTCATCTGTGTCTCGTCTGTGTCTCGTCTGTGTCTCGTCTGTCGTCTGTGTATCGTCTGTCGTCTGTGTCTCGTCTGTCATCCGTGTCTCGTCTGTGTCTCGTCTGTCGTCTGTGTCTCGTCTGTCATCTGTGTCTCGTCTGTGTCTCGTCTGTCGTCTGTGTCTCGTCTGTCATCTGTGTCTCGTCTGTCGTCTGTGTCTCATCTGTGTCTCGTCTGTCGTCTGTGTCTCGTCTGTCGTCTGTGTCTCGTCTGTCGTCTGTGTCTCGTCTGTCATCTGTGTCTCGTCTGTCGTCTGTGTCTCGTCTGTCGTCTGTGTCTCGTCTGTCGTCTGTGTCTCGTCTGTCATCTGTGTCTCGTCTGTCGTCTGTGTCTCGTCGGTCGTCTGTGTCTCGTCTGTGGTCTGTGTCTCGTCTGTGGTCTGTGTCTTGTCTGTCATCTGTGTCTCGTCTGTGTCTCGTCTGTCGTCTGTGTCTCGTCTGTCATCTGTGTCTCGTCTGTGTCTCGTCTGTCGTCTGTGTCTCGTCTGTCATCTGTGTCTCGTCGGTCGTCTGTGTCTCGTCTGTAATCTGTGTCTCGTCTGTCATCTGTGTCTCGTCTGTCGTCTGTGTCTCGTCTGTCATCTGTGTCTCGTCTGTGTCTCGTCTGTCGTCTGTGTCTCGTCTGTCATCTGTGTCTCGTCTGTCATCTGTGTCTCGTCTGTCGTCTGTGTCTCGTCTGTGTCTCGTCTGTCGTCTGTGTCTCGTCTGTGTCTCGTCTGTCATCTGTGTCTCGTCTGTCGTCTGTGTCTCGTCTGTCGTCTGTGTCTCGTCTGTCGTCTGTGTCTCGTCTGTGTCTCGTCTGTCGTCTGTGTCTCGTCTGTGTCTCGTCTGTCATCTGTGTCTCGTCTGTCGTCTGTGTCTCGTCTGTCGTCTGTGTCTCGTCTGTCATCTGTGTCTCGTCTGTCATCTGTGTCTCGTCTGTGTCTCGTCGGTCGTCTGTATCTCGTCTGTCATCTGTGTCTCGTCTGTGTCTCGTCTGTGTCTCGTCTGTCGTCTGTGTCTCGTCTGTCGTCTGTGTCTCGTCTGTCATCCGTGTCTCGTCTGTGTCTCGTCTGTCGTCTGTGTCTCGTCTGTGTCTCGTCTGTCGTCTGTGTCTCGTCTGTCATCTGTGTCTCGTCTGTCGTCTGTGTCTCGTCTGTCATCTGTGTCTCGTCTGTGTCTCGTCTGTCATCTGTGTCTCGTCTGTGTCTGGTCTGTCATCTGTGTCTCGTCTGTGTCTCGTCTGTCGTCTGTGTCTCGTCTGTCATCTGTGTCTCGTCTGTGTCTCGTCTGTCGTCTGTGTCTCGTCTGTCGTCTGTGTCTCGTCGGTCGTCTGTATCTCGTCTGTCATCTGTGTCTCGTCTGTGTCTCGTCTGTGTCTCGTCTGTCGTCTGTGTATCGTCTGTCGTCTGTGTCTCGTCTGTCATCCGTGTCTCGTCTGTGTCTCGTCTGTCGTCTGTGTCTCGTCTGTCATCTGTGTCTCGTCTGTGTCTCGTCTGTCGTCTGTGTCTCGTCTGTCATCTGTGTCTCGTCTGTCGTCTGTGTCTCATCTGTGTCTCGTCTGTCGTCTGTGTCTCGTCTGTCGTCTGTGTCTCGTCTGTCGTCTGTGTCTCGTCTGTCATCTGTGTCTCGTCTGTCGTCTGTGTCTTGTCTGTCGTCTGTGTCTCGTCTGTCGTCTGTGTCTCGTCTGTCATCTGTGTCTCGTCTGTCGTCTGTGTCTCGTCGGTCGTCTGTGTCTCGTCTGTGGTCTGTGTCTTGTCTGTCATCTGTGTCTCGTCTGTCGTCTGTGTCTCGTCGGTCGTCTGTGTCTCGTCTGGTCTGTGTCTTGTCTGTCATCTGTGTCTCGTCTGTGTCTCGTCTGTCGTCTGTGTCTCGTCTGTCATCTGTGTCTCGTCTGTGTCTCGTCTGTCGTCTGTGTCTCGTCTGTCATCTGTGTCTCGTCGGTCGTCTGTGTCTCGTCTGTAATCTGTGTCTCGTCTGTCATCTGTGTCTCGTCTGTCGTCTGTGTCTCGTCTGTCATCTGTGTCTCGTCTGTGTCTCGTCTGTCGTCTGTGTCTCGTCTGTCATCTGTGTCTCGTCTGTCATCTGTGTCTCGTCTGTCGTCTG
This sequence comes from Telmatherina bonti, assembly GCF_933228915.1. Lineage (NCBI taxonomy): Eukaryota > Metazoa > Chordata > Actinopteri > Atheriniformes > Telmatherinidae > Telmatherina > Telmatherina bonti. The sequence continues at coordinate 3,276,008 of NC_136623.1, read as the reverse complement.
TGTCTCGTCTGTGTCTCGTCTGTCGTCTGTGTCTCGTCTGTGTCTCGTCTGTCATCTGTGTCTCGTCTGTCGTCTGTGTCTCGTCTGTCGTCTGTGTCTCGTCGGTCGTCTGTATCTCGTCTGTCATCTGTGTCTCGTCTGTGTCTCGTCTGTGTCTCGTCTGTCGTCTGTGTCTCGTCTGTCGTCTGTGTCTCGTCTGTCATCCGTGTCTCGTCTGTGTCTCGTCTGTCGTCTGTGTCTCGTCTGTCATCTGTGTCTCGTCTGTCGTCTGTGTCTCGTCTGTGTCTCGTCTGTCGTCTGTGTCTCGTCTGTCATCTGTGTCTCGTCTGTCGTCTGTGTCTCATCTGTGTCTCGTCTGTCGTCTGTGTCTCGTCTGTCGTCTGTGTCTCGTCTGTCGTCTGTGTCTCGTCTGTCATCTGTGTCTCGTCTGTCGTCTGTGTCTTGTCTGTCGTCTGTGTCTCGTCTGTCGTCTGTGTCTCGTCTGTCGTCTGTGTCTCGTCTGTCATCTGTGTCTCGTCTGTCGTCTGTGTCTCATCTGTCATCTGTGTCTCGTCTGTGGTCTGTGTCTCGTCGGTCGTCTGTGTCTCGTCTGTGGTCTGTGTCTCGTCTGTGGTCTGTGTCTTGTCTGTCATCTGTGTCTCGTCTGTGTCTCGTCTGTCGTCTGTGTCTCGTCTGTCATCTGTGTCTCGTCTGTGTCTCGTCTGTCGTCTGTGTCTCGTCTGTCATCTGTGTCTCGTCGGTCGTCTGTGTCTCGTCTGTCATCTGTGTCTCGTCTGTCATCTGTGTCTCGTCTGTCGTCTGTGTCTCGTCTGTCATCTGTGTCTCGTCTGTGTCTCGTCTGTCGTCTGTGTCTCGTCTGTCATCTGTGTCTCGTCTGTCGTCTGTGTCTTGTCTGTCATCTGTGTCTCGTCTGTCGTCTGTGTCTCGTCTGTGTCTCGTCTGTCGTCTGTGTCTCGTCTGTCATCTGTGTCTCGTCTGTCGTCTGTGTCTCATCTGTCGTCTGTGTCTCGTCTGTCATCTGTGTCTCGTCTGTCGTCTGTGTCTCGTCTGTCGTCTGTGTCTCGTCTGTGTCTCGTCTGTCGTCTGTGTCTCGTCTGTCGTCTGTGTCTCGTCTGTCGTCTGTGTCTCGTCTGTGTCTCGTCTGTCGTCTGTGTCTCATCTGTCGTCTGTGTCTCGTCTGTCATCTGTGTCTCGTCTGTCGTCTGTGTCTCGTCTGTGTCTCGTCTGTCGTCTGTGTCTCGTCTGTCATCTGTGTCTCGTCTGTCATCTGTGTCTCGTCTGTCGTCTGTGTCTCGTCTGTCGTCTGTGTCTCGTCTGTCGTCTGTGTCTCGTCTGTCATCTGTGTCTCGTCTGTCGTCTGTGTCTTGTCTGTCGTCTGTGTCTCGTCTGTCGTCTGTGTCTCGTCTGTCATCTGTGTCTCGTCTGTCGTCTGTGTCTCGTCGGTCGTCTGTGTCTCGTCTGTGGTCTGTGTCTCGTCTGTGGTCTGTGTCTTGTCTGTCATCTGTGTCTCGTCTGTGTCTCGTCTGTCGTCTGTGTCTCGTCTGTCATCTGTGTCTCGTCTGTGTCTCGTCTGTCGTCTGTGTCTCGTCTGTCATCTGTGTCTCGTCGGTCGTCTGTGTCTCGTCTGTCATCTGTGTCTCGTCTGTCATCTGTGTCTCGTCTGTCGTCTGTGTCTCGTCTGTCATCTGTGTCTCGTCTGTCATCTGTGTCTCGTCTGTCGTCTGTGTCTCGTCTGTGTCTCGTCTGTCGTCTGTGTCTCGTCTGTGTCTCGTCTGTCATCTGTGTCTCGTCTGTCGTCTGTGTCTCGTCTGTCGTCTGTGTCTCGTCTGTCGTCTGTGTCTCGTCTGTCATTTGTGTCTCGTCTGTCGTCTGTGTCTCGTCTGTCGTCTGTGTCTCGTCTGTCGTCTGTGTCTTGTCTGTCATCTGTGTCTCGTCTGTCATCTGTGTCTCGTCTGTGTCTCGTCTGTCGTCTGTGTCTCGTCTGTCATCTGTGTCTCGTCTGTGTCTCGTCTGTCATCTGTGTCTCGTCTGTCGTCTGTGTCTCGTCTGTCGTCTGTGTCTGGTCTGTGTCTCGTCTGTCGTCTGTGTCTCGTCTGTGTCTCGTCTGTCATTTGTGTCTCGTCTGTCGTCTGTGTCTCGTCTGTCGTCTGTGTCTCGTCTGTCATCTGTGTCTCGTCTGTCGTCTGTGTCTTGTCTGTCATCTGTGTCTCGTCTGTCGTCTGTGTCTCGTCTGTCGTCTGTGTCTCGTCTGTCGTCTGTGTCTCGTCTGTCGTTTGTGTCTCGTCTGTCATCTGTGTCTCGTCTGTGTCTCGTCTGTCGTCTGTGTCTCGTCTGTCGTCTGTGTCTCGTCTGTCGTCTGTGTCTCGTCTGTCATCTGTGTCTCGTCTGTCGTCTGTGTCTCGTCTGTCGTCTGTGTCTCGTCTGTCGTCTGTGTCTCGTCTGTGTCTCGTCTGTCATTTGTGTCTCGTCTGTCGTCTGTGTCTCGTCTGTCGTCTGTGTCTCGTCTGTCATCTGTGTCTCGTCTGTCGTCTGTGTCTTGTCTGTCATCTGTGTCTCGTCTGTCGTCTGTGTCTCGTCTGTCGTCTGTGTCTCGTCTGTCGTCTGTGTCTCGTCTGTCGTTTGTGTCTCGTCTGTCATCTGTGTCTCGTCTGTGTCTCGTCTGTCATCTGTGTCTCGTCTGTCGTCTGTGTCTCATCTGTCGTCTGTGTCTCGTCTGTCGTCTGTGTCTCGTCTGTCGTCTGTGTCTCGTCTGTCGTCTGTGTCTCGTCTGTCATTTGTGTCTCGTCTGTCGTCTGTGTCTCGTCTGTCATCTGTGTCTCGTCTGTCATTTGTGTCTCGTCTGTCGTCTGTGTCTCGTCTGTCGTCTGTGTCTCGTCTGTCATCTGTGTCTCGTCTGTCATCTGTGTCTCGTCTGTGTCTCGTCTGTCGTCTGTGTCTCGTCTGTCATTTGTGTCTCGTCTGTCGTCTGTGTCTCGTCTGTCATCTGTGTCTCGTCTGTCATTTGTGTCTCGTCTGTCGTCTGTGTCTCGTCTGTCGTCTGTGTCTCGTCTGTCATCTGTGTCTCGTCTGTCGTCTGTGTCTCGTCTGTCATCTGTGTCTCGTCTGTCATCTGTGTCTCGTCTGTCATCTGTGTCTCGTCTGTGTCTCGTCTGTCGTCTGTGTCTCGTCTGTCATCTGTGTCTCGTCTGTGTCTCGTCTGTCGTCTGTGTCTCGTCTGTCATCTGTGTCTCGTCTGTCATCTGTGTCTCGTCTGTGTCTCGTCTGTGTCTCGTCTGTCGTCTGTGTCTCGTCTGTCATCTGTGTCTCGTCTGTCATCTGTGTCTCGTCTGTCGTCTGTGTCGCGTCTGTGTCTCGTCTGTCATCTGTGTCTCGTCTGTCGTCTGTGTCTCGTCTGTCGTCTGTGTCTCGTCTGTCGTCTGTGTCTCGTCTGTCATCTGTGTCTCGTCTGTGTCTCGTCTGTCGTCTGTGTCTCGTCTGTCGTCTGTGTCTCGTCGGTCGTCTGTGTCTCGTCTGTCGTCTGTGTCTCGTCTGTCATCTGTGTCTCGTCGGTCGTCTGTGTCTCGTCGGTCGTCTGTGTCTCGTCGGTCGTCTGTGTCTCGTCGGTCGTCTGTGTCTCGTCTGTCGTCTGTGTCTCGTCTGTCGTCTGTGTCTCGTCTGTCATCTGTGTCTCGTCTGTGTCTCGTCTGTCGTCTGTGTCTCGTCTGTCATCTGTGTCTCGTCTGTGTCTCGTCTGTCGTCTGTGTCTCGTCTGTCATCTGTGTCTCGTCTGTCATCTGTGTCTCGTCTGTCGTCTGTGTCTCGTCTTTTGTCTGTGTCTTGTCTGTCGTCTGTGTCTCGTCTGTCATCTGTGTCTCGTCTGTCGTCTGTGTCTCGTCTGTCGTCTGTGTCTCGTCTGTCGTCTGTGTCTCGTCTGTCGTCTGTGTCTCGTCTGTCATCTGTGTCTCGTCTGTCGTCTGTGTCTCGTCTGTCGTCTGTGTCTCGTCTGTCGTCTGTGTCTCGTCTTTCATCTGTGTCTCGTCTGTCGTCTGTGTCTCGTCTGTCATCTGTGTCTCGTCTGTGTCTCGTCTGTCATCTGTGTCTCGTCTGTGTCTCGTCTGTCGTCTGTGTCTCGTCTGTCGTCTGTGTCTCGTCTGTCATCTGTGTCTCGTCTGTCGTCTGTGTCTCGTCTGTCGTCTGTGTCTCGTCTGTCGTCTGTGTCTCGTCTGTCATCTGTGTCTCGTCTGTCGTCTGTGTCTCGTCTGTCATCTGTGTCTCGTCTGTCGTCTGTGTCTCGTCTGTCGTCTGTGTCTCGTCTGTCATCTGTGTCTCGTCTGTCGTCTGTGTCTCGTCTGTCGTCTGTGTCTCGTCTGTCGTCTGTGTCTCGTCTGTCATCTGTGTCTCGTCTGTCGTCTGTGTCTCGTCTGTCGTCTGTGTCTCGTCTGTCGTCTGTGTCTCGTCTGTCATCTGTGTCTCGTCTGTCGTCTGTGTCTCGTCGGTCGTCTGTGTCTCGTCTGTGGTCTGTGTCTCGTCTGTGGTCTGTGTCTCGTCTGTGGTCTCTGTCTCGTCTGTCATCTGTGTCTCGTCTGTGTTTCGTCTGTCGTCTGTGTCTCGTCTGTCATCTGTGTCTCGTCTGTCGTCTGTGTCTCGTCTGTCGTCTGTGTCTCGTCTGTCATCTGTGTCTCGTCTGTCATCTGTGTCTCGTCGGTCGTCTGTGTCTCGTCTCTCGTCTGTGTCTCGTCTGTCATCTGTCTCGTCTGTGTCTCGTCTGTCATCTGTGTCTCGTCTGTCATCTGTGTCTCGTCTGTGTCTTGTCTGTCATCTGTGTCTCGTCTGTCATCTGTGTCTCGTCTGTCATCTGTGTCTCGTCTGTCGTCTGTGTCTCGTCTGTCATCTGTGTCTCGTCTGTCGTCTGTGTCTCGTCTGTCGTCTGTTTCTCGTCTGTCGTCTGTGTCTCGTCTGTCGTCTGTGTCTCGTCTGTCATCTGTGTCTCGTCTGTCGTCTGTGTCTCGTCTGTCATCTGTGTCTCGTCTGTGTCTCGTCTGTCGTCTGTGTCTCGTCTGTCATCTGTGTCTCGTCTGTCATCTGTGTCTCGTCTGTCGTCTGTGTCTCGTCTGTCGTCTGTGTCTCGTCTGTCATCTGTGTCTCGTCTGTCGTCTGTGTCTCGTCTGTCATCTGTGTCTCGTCTGTCGTCTGTGTCTCGTCTGTCATCTGTGTCTCGTCTGTCGTCTGTGTCTCGTCTGTCGTCTGTGTCTCGTCTGTCATCTGTGTCTCGTCTGTCATCTGTGTCTCGTCTGTCGTCTGTGTCTCGTCTGTCGTCTGTGTCTCGTCTGTGTCTCGTCTGTCATCTGTGTCTCGTCTGTCATCTGTGTCTCGTCTGTCGTCTGTGTCTCGTTTGTCGTCTGTGTCTCGTCGGTCGTCTGTGTCTCGTCTGTCATCTGTGTCTCGTCTGTCATCTGTGTCTCGTCTGTCGTCTGTGTCTCGTCTGTCGTCTGTGTCTCGTCTGTGTCTCGTCTGTCGTCTGTGTCTCGTCTGTCATCTGTGTCTCGTCGGTCATCTGTGTCTCGTCTGTCATCTGTGTCTCGTCGGTCGTCTGTGTCTCGTCGGTCGTCTGTGTCTCGTCTGTCATCGGTGTCTCGTCGGTCGTCTGTGTCTCGTCGGTCGTCTGCGTCTCGTCGGTCGTCTGTGTCTCGTCTGTCGTCTGTGTCTCGTCTGTCATCTGTGTCTCGTCTGTCGTCTGTGTCTCGTCTGTCATCTGTGTCTCGTCTGTCGTCTGTGTCTCGTCTGTCGTCTGTGTCTCGTCTGTCATCTGTGTCTCGTCTGTGTCTCGTCGGTCGTCTGTGTCTCGTCTGTCATCTGTGTCTCGTCTGTCGTCTGTGTCTCGTCTGTCGTCTGTGTCTCGTCTGTCTTCTGTGTCTCGTCTGTCATCTGTGTCTCGTCGGTCGTCTGTGTCTCGTCTGTCGTCTGTGTCTCGTCTGTCATCTGTGTCTCGTCTGTCGTCTGTGTCTCGTCTGTCGTCTGTGTCTCGTCTGTCGTCTGTGTCTCGTCTGTCGTCTGTGTCTCGTCTGTCGTCTGTGTCTCGTCTGTGTCTCGTCTGTCATCTGTGTCTCGTCTGTCGTCTGTGTCTCGTCTGTCGTCTGTGTCTCGTCTGTGTCTCGTCTGTCATCTGTGTCTCGTCTGTCATCTGTGTCTCGTCTGTCGTCTGTGTCTCGTCTGTGTCTCGTCTGTCATCTGTGTCTCGTCTGTCATCTGTGTCTCGTCTGTCATCTGTGTCTCGTCTGTCATCTGTGTCTCGTCTGTCGTCTGTGTCTCGTCTGTCATCTGTGTCTCGTCGGTCGTCTGTGTCTCGTCGGTCGTCTGTGTCTCGTCTGTCGTCTGTGTCTCGTCTGTCATCTGTGTCTCGTCTGTGTCTCGTCTGTCATCTGTGTCTCGTCTGTCGTCTATGTCTCGTCTGTCATCTGTGTCTCGTCTGTCATCTGTGTCTCGTCTGTGTCTCGTCTGTCATCTGTGTCTCGTCTGTCGTCTATGTCTCGTCTGTCATCTGTGTCTCGTCTGTCATCTGTGTCTCGTCGGTCGTCTGTGTCTCGTCGGTCGTCTGTGTCTCGTCTGTCATCTGTGTCTCGTCTGTCGTCTGTGTCTCGTCTGTCATCTGTGTCTCGTTTGTCGTCTGTGTCTCGTCTGTCGTCTGTGTCTCGTCTGTCATCTGTGTCTCGTCTGTGTCTCGTCGGTCGTCTGTGTCTCGTCTGTCATTTGTGTCTCGTCTGTCGTCTGTATCTCGTCTGTCATCTGTGTCTCGTCTGTGTCTCGTCTGTGTCTCGTCTGTCGTCTGTGTCTCGTCTGTCATCTGTGTCTCGTCTGTCATCTGTGTCTCGTCTGTCGTCTGTGTCTCGTCTGTCATCTGTGTCTCGTCTGTGTCTCGTTTGTCATCTGTGTCTCGTCTGTGTCTCGTCTGTCATCTGTGTCTCGTCTGTGTCTCGTTTGTCGTCTGTGTCTCGTCTGTCGTCTGTGTCTCGTCTGTCATCTGTGTCTCGTCTGTCGTCTGTGTCTCGTCTGTCATCTGTGTCTCGTCTGTCATCTGTGTCTCGTCTGTCGTCTGTGTCTCGTCTGTCATCTGTGTCTCGTCTGTGTCTCGTTTGTCGTCTGTGTCTCGTCGGTCGTCTGTGTCTCGTCTGTCATCTGTGTCTCGTCTGTCGTCTGTGTCTCGTCTGTCATCTGTGTCTCGTCTGTGTCTCGTCTGTCGTCTGTGTCTCGTCTGTCATCTGTGTCTCGTCTGTCATCTGTGTCTCGTCGGTCGTCTGTGTCTCGTCTGTCATCTGTGTCTCGTCTGTCATCTGTGTCTCGTCTGTGTCTCGTCTGTCATCTGTGTCTCGTCTGTGTCTCGTCTGTCATCTGTGTCTCGTCTGTCATCTGTGTCTCGTCTGTCGTCTGTGTCTCGTCTGTCATCTGTGTCTCGTCTGTCGTCTGTGTCTCGTCTGTCATCTGTGTCTCGTCTGTCATCTGTGTCTCGTCTGTCGTCTGTGTCTCGTCTGTGTCTCGTTTGTCATCTGTGTCTCGTCTGTGTCTCGTCTGTCATCTGTGTCTCGTCTGTGTCTCGTTTGTCGTCTGTGTCTCGTCTGTCGTCTGTGTCTCGTCTGTCATCTGTGTCTCGTCTGTCGTCTGTGTCTCGTCTGTCATCTGTGTCTCGTCTGTCATCTGTGTCTCGTCTGTCGTCTGTGTCTCGTCTGTCATCTGTGTCTCGTCTGTGTCTCGTTTGTCGTCTGTGTCTCGTCGGTCGTCTGTGTCTCGTCTGTCATCTGTGTCTCGTCTGTCGTCTGTGTCTCGTCTGTCATCTGTGTCTCGTCTGTGTCTCGTCTGTCGTCTGTGTCTCGTCTGTCATCTGTGTCTCGTCTGTCATCTGTGTCTCGTCGGTCGTCTGTGTCTCGTCTGTCGTCTGTGTCTCGTCTGTCGTCTGTGTCTCGTCTGTCATCTGTGTCTCGTCTGTCATCTGTGTCTCGTCGGTCGTCTGTGTCTCGTCTGTCGTCTGTGTCTCGTCTGTGTCTCGTCTGTCGTCTGTGTCTCGTCTGTCATCTGTGTCTCGTCTGTGTCTCGTCTGTCGTCTGTGTCTCGTCGGTCGTCTGTGTCTCGTCTGTCGTCTGTGTTTCGTCGGTCGTCTGTGTCTCGTCGGTCGTCTGTGTCTCGTCGGTCGTCTGTGTCGCGTCTGTGTCTCGTCTGTCATCTGTGTCTCGTCTGTCGTCTGTGTCTCGTCTGTCGTCTGTGTCTCGTCTGTCGTCTGTGTCTCGTCTGTCATCTGTGTCTCGTCTGTCGTCTGTGTCTCGTCTGTCGTCTGTGTCTCGTCTGTCGTCTGTGTCTCGTCTTTCATCTGTGTCTCGTCTGTCGTCTGTGTCTCGTCTGTCATCTGTGTCTCGTCTGTGTCTCGTCTGTCATCTGTGTCTCGTCTGTGTCTCGTCTGTCGTCTGTGTCTCGTCTGTCGTCTGTGTCTCGTCTGTCATCTGTGTCTCGTCTGTCGTCTGTGTCTCGTCTGTCGTCTGTGTCTCGTCTGTCGTCTGTGTCTCGTCTGTCATCTGTGTCTCGTCTGTCGTCTGTGTCTCGTCTGTCGTCTGTGTCTCGTCTGTCGTCTGTGTCTCGTCTGTCATCTGTGTCTCGTCTGTCGTCTGTGTCTCGTCGGTCGTCTGTGTCTCGTCTGTGGTCTGTGTCTCGTCTGTGGTCTGTGTCTCGTCTGTGGTCTCTGTCTCGTCTGTCATCTGTGTCTCGTCTGTGTTTCGTCTGTCGTCTGTGTCTCGTCTGTCATCTGTGTCTCGTCTGTCGTCTGTGTCTCGTCTGTCGTCTGTGTCTCGTCTGTCATCTGTGTCTCGTCTGTCATTTGTGTCTCGTCTGTCATCTGTGTCTCGTCTGTCGTCTGTGTCTCGTCTGTCATCTGTGTCTCGTCGGTCGTCTGTGTCTCGTCTCTCGTCTGTGTCTCGTCTGTCGTCTGTCTCGTCTGTGTCTCGTCTGTCATATGTGTCTCGTCTGTCATCTGTGTCTCGTCTGTGTCTTGTCTGTCTTCTGTGTCTCGTCTGTCATCTGTGTCTCGTCTGTCGTCTGTGTCTCGTCTGTCATCTGTGTCTCGTCTGTCGTCTGTGTCTCGTCTGTCGTCTGTGTCTCGTCTGTCATCTGTGTCTCGTCTGTCGTCTGTGTCTCGTCTGTCATCTGTGTCTCGTCTGTCGTCTGTGTCTCGTCTGTCATCTGTGTCTCGTCTGTGTCTCGTCTGTCGTCTGTGTCTCGTCTGTCATCTGTGTCTCGTCTGTCATCTGTGTCTCGTCTGTCGTCTGTGTCTCGTCTGTCGTCTGTGTCTCGTCTGTCGTCTGTGTCTCGTCTGTCGTCTGTGTCTCGTCTGTGTCTCGTCTGTCGTCTGTGTCTCGTCTGTGTCTCGTCTGTCGTCTGTGTCTCGTCTGTCGTCTGTGTCTCGTCGGTCGTCTGTGTCTCGTCTGTGTCTCGTCTGTCATCTGTGTCTCGTCTGTCATCTGTGTCTCGTCGGTCGTCTGTGTCTCGTCTGTCATCTGTGTCTCGTCTGTCATCTGTGTCTCGTCTGTCGTCTGTGTCTCGTCTGTCATCTGTGTCTCGTCGGTCGTCTGTGTCTCGTCGGTCGTCTGTGTCTCGTCTGTCGTCTGTGTCTCGTCTGTCATCTGTGTCTCGTCTGTGTCTCGTCTGTCATCTGTGTCTCGTCTGTCGTCTATGTCTCGTCTGTCATCTGTGTCTCGTCTGTCATCTGTGTCTCGTCGGTCGTCTGTGTCTCGTCGGTCGTCTGTGTCTCGTCTGTCATCTGTGTCTCGTCTGTCGTCTGTGTCTCGTCTGTCATCTGTGTCTCGTTTGTCGTCTGTGTCTCGTCTGTCGTCTGTGTCTCGTCTGTCATCTGTGTCTCGTCTGTGTCTCGTCGGTTGTCTGTGTCTCGTCTGTCATTTGTGTCTCGTCTGTCGTCTGTATCTCGTCTGTCATCTGTGTCTCGTCTGTGTCTCGTCTGTGTCTCGTCTGTCGTCTGTGTCTCGTCTGTCATCTGTGTCTCGTCTGTCATCTGTGTCTCGTCTGTCGTCTGTGTCTCGTCTGTCATCTGTGTCTCGTCTGTCGTCTGTGTCTCGTCTGTCATCTGTGTCTCGTCTGTCATCTGTGTCTCGTCTGTCGTCTGTGTCTCGTCTGTGTCTCGTTTGTCATCTGTGTCTCGTCTGTGTCTCGTCTGTGTCTCGTCTGTCATCTGTGTCTCGTCTGTGTCTCGTTTGTCGTCTGTGTCTCGTCTGTCGTCTGTGTCTCGTCTGTCATCTGTGTCTCGTCTGTCGTCTGTGTCTCGTCTGTCATCTGTGTCTCGTCTGTCATCTGTGTCTCGTCTGTCGTCTGTGTCTCGTCTGTCATCTGTGTCTCGTCTGTGTCTCGTTTGTCGTCTGTGTCTCGTCGGTCGTCTGTGTCTCGTCTGTCATCTGTGTCTCGTCTGTCGTCTGTGTCTCGTCTCTCATCTGTGTCTCGTCTGTGTCTCGTCTGTCGTCTGTGTCTCGTCTGTCATCTGTGTCTCGTCGGTCGTCTGTGTCTCGTCTGTCATCTGTGTCTCGTCTGTCATCTGTGTCTCGTCTGTCGTCTGTGTCTCGTCTGTCATCTGTGTCTCGTCGGTCGTCTGTGTCTCGTCGGTCGTCTGTGTCTCGTCTGTCGTCTGTGTCTCGTCTGTCATCTGTGTCTTGTCTGTGTCTCGTCTGTCATCTGTGTCTCGTCTGTCGTCTGTGTCTCGTCTGTCATCTGTGTCTCGTCGGTCGTCTGTGTCTCGTCGGTCGTCTGTGTCTCGTCTGTCATCTGTGTCTCGTCTGTCGTCTGTGTCTCGTCTGTCATCTGTGTCTCGTTTGTCGTCTGTGTCTCGTCTGTCGTCTGTGTCTCGTCTGTCATCTGTGTCTCGTCTGTGTCTCGTCGGTCGTCTGTGTCTCGTCTGTCATTTGTGTCTCGTCTGTCGTCTGTATCTCGTCTGTCATCTGTGTCTCGTCTGTGTCTCGTCTGTGTCTCGTCTGTCGTCTGTGTCTCGTCTGTCATCTGTGTCTCGTCTGTCATCTGTGTCTCGTCTGTCGTCTGTGTCTCGTCTGTCATCTGTGTCTCGTCTGTCGTCTGTGTCTCGTCTGTCATCTGTGTCTCGTCTGTCATCTGTGTCTCGTCTGTCGTCTGTGTCTCGTCTGTGTCTCGTTTGTCATCTGTGTCTCGTCTGTGTCTCGTCTGTGTCTCGTCTGTCATCTGTGTCTCGTCTGTGTCTCGTTTGTCGTCTGTGTCTCGTCTGTCGTCTGTGTCTCGTCTGTCATCTGTGTCTCGTCTGTCGTCTGTGTCTCGTCTGTCATCTGTGTCTCGTCTGTCATCTGTGTCTCGTCTGTCGTCTGTGTCTCGTCTGTCATCTGTGTCTCGTCTGTGTCTCGTTTGTCGTCTGTGTCTCGTCGGTCGTCTGTGTCTCGTCTGTCATCTGTGTCTCGTCTGTCGTCTGTGTCTCGTCTGTCATCTGTGTCTCGTCTGTGTCTCGTCTGTCGTCTGTGTCTCGTCTGTCATCTGTGTCTCGTCTGTCATCTGTGTCTCGTCGGTCGTCTGTGTCTCGTCTGTCGTCTGTGTCTCGTCTGTGTCTCGTCTGTCGTCTGTGTCTCGTCTGTCATCTGTGTCTCGTCTGTCGTCTGTGTCTCGTCGGTCGTCTGTGTCTCGTCTGTCGTCTGTGTCTCGTCGGTCGTCTGTGTCTCGTCGGTCGTCTGTGTCTCGTCGGTCGTCTGTGTCGCGTCTGTGTCTCGTCTGTCATCTGTGTCTCGTCTGTCGTCTGTGTCTCGTCTGTCGTCTGTGTCTCGTCTGTCGTCTGTGTCGCGTCTGTCGTCTGTGTCTCGTCGGTCGTCTGTGTCGCGTCTGTGTCTCGTCTGTCATCTGTGTCTCGTCTGTCGTCTGTGTCTCGTCTGTCGTCTGTGTCTCGTCTGTCGTCTGTGTCTCGTCTGTCATCTGTGTCTCGTCTGTCGTCTGTGTCTCGTCGGTCGTCTGTGTCGCGTCTGTGTCTAGTCTGTCGTCTGTGTCTCGTCTGTCGTCTGTGTCTCGTCTTTCATCTGTGTCTCGTCTGTCGTCTGTGTCTCGTCTGTCATCTGTGTCTCGTCTGTGTCTCGTCTGTCATCTGTGTCTCGTCTGTGTCTCGTCTGTCGTCTGTGTCTCGTCTGTCGTCTGTGTCTCGTCTGTCATCTGTGTCTCGTCTGTCGTCTGTGTCTCGTCTGTCGTCTGTGTCTCGTCTGTCGTCTGTGTCTCGTCTGTCATCTGTGTCTCGTCTGTCGTCTGTGTCTCGTCTGTCGTCTGTGTCTCGTCTGTCGTCTGTGTCTCGTCTGTCATCTGTGTCTCGTCTGTCGTCTGTGTCTCGTCGGTCGTCTGTCTCTCGTCTGTGGTCTGTGTCTCGTCTGTGGTCTGTGTCTCGTCTGTGGTCTCTGTCTCGTCTGTCATCTGTGTCTCGTCTGTGTTTCGTCTGTCGTCTGTGTCTCGTCTGTCATCTGTGTCTCGTCTGTCGTCTGTGTCTCGTCTGTCGTCTGTGTCTCGTCTGTCATCTGTGTCTCGTCTGTCATTTGTGTCTCGTCTGTCATCTGTGTCTCGTCTGTCGTCTGTGTCTCGTCTGTCATCTGTGTCTCGTCGGTCGTCTGTGTCTCGTCTCTCGTCTGTGTCTCGTCTGTCATCTGTCTCGTCTGTGTCTCGTCTGTCATCTGTGTCTCGTCTGTCATCTGTGTCTCGTCTGTGTCTTGTCTGTCATCTGTGTCTCGTCTGTCATCTGTGTCTCGTCTGTCATCTGTGTCTCGTCTGTCGTCTGTGTCTCGTCTGTCATCTGTGTCTCGTCTGTCGTCTGTGTCTCGTCTGTCGTCTGTGTCTCGTCTGTCATCTGTGTCTCGTCTGTCGTCTGTGTCTCGTCTGTCATCTGTGTCTCGTCTGTCGTCTGTGTCTCGTCTGTCATCTGTGTCTCGTCTGTGTCTCGTCTGTCATCTGTGTCTCGTCTGTCATCTGTGTCTCGTCTGTCGTCTGTGTCTCGTCTGTCGTCTGTGTCTCGTCTGTCATCTGTGTCTCGTCTGTCGTCTGTGTCTCGTCTGTCGTCTGTGTCTCGTCTGTCGTCTGTGTCTCGTCTGTCATCTGTGTCTCGTCTGTCGTCTGTGTCTCGTCTGTCGTCTGTGTCTCGTCTGTCATCTGTGTCTCGTCTGTCATCTGTGTCTCGTCTGTCGTCTGTGTCTCGTCTGTCGTCTGTGTCTCGTCTGTCGTCTGTGTCTCGTTTGTCGTCTGTGTCTCGTCGGTCGTCTGTGTCTCGTCTGTCATCTGTGTCTCGTCTGTCGTCTGTGTCTCGTCTGTCGTCTGTGTCTCGTCTGTGTCTCGTCTGTCATCTGTGTCTCGTCGGTCATCTGTGTCTCGTCTGTCATCTGTGTCTCGTCGGTCGTCTGTGTCTCGTCGGTCGTCTGTGTCTCGTCTGTCATCTGTGTCTCGTCGGTCGTCTGTGTCTCGTCGGTCGTCTGTGTCTCGTCGGTCGTCTGTGTCTCGTCTGTCGTCTGTGTCTCGTCTGTCATCTGTGTCTCGTCTGTCGTCTGTGTCTCGTCTGTCATCTGTGTCTCGTCTGTCGTCTGTGTCTCGTCTGTCGTCTGTGTCTCGTCTGTCATCTGTGTCTCGTCTGTGTCTCGTCGGTCGTCTGTGTCTCGTCTGTCGTCTGTGTCTCGTCTGTCGTCTGTGTCTCGTCGGTCGTCTGTGTCTCGTCGGTCGTCTGTGTCTCGTCTGTCGTCTGTGTCTCGTCTGTCATCTGTGTCTCGTCTGTCGTCTGTGTCTCGTCTGTCGTCTGTGTCTCGTCTGTCGTCTGTGTCTCGTCTGTCATCTGTGTCTCGTCTGTCGTCTGTGTCTCGTCTGTCGTCTGTGTCTCGTCTGTCATCTGTGTCTCGTCTGTGTCTCGTCGGTCGTCTGTGTCTCGTCTGTCATTTGTGTCTCGTCTGTCGTCTGTATCTCGTCTGTCATCTGTGTCTCGTCTGTCATCTGTGTCTCGTCTGTGTCTCGTTTGTCGTCTGTGTCTCGTCTGTCATCTGTGTCTCGTCTGTCATCTGTGTCTCGTCTGTCATCTGTGTCTCGTCTGTCGTCTGTGTCTCGTCTGTCATATGTGTCTCGTCTGTCATCTGTGTCTCGTCTGTCGTCTGTGTCTCGTCTGTCATCTGTGTCTCGTCTGTGTCTCGTTTGTCGTCTGTGTCTCGTCGGTCGTCTGTGTCTCGTCTGTCATCTGTGTCTCGTCTGTCGTCTGTGTCTCGTCTGTCATCTGTGTCTCGTCTGTGTCTCGTCTGTCGTCTGTGTCTCGTCTGTCATCTGTGTCTCGTCTGTCATCTGTGTCTCGTCGGTCGTCTGTGTCTCGTCTGTCGTCTGTGTCTCGTCTGTGTCTCGTCTGTCGTCTGTGTCTCGTCTGTCATCTGTGTCTCGTCTGTCGTCTGTGTCTCGTCGGTCGTCTGTGTCTCGTCTGTCGTCTGTGTCTCGTCGGTCGTCTGTGTCTCGTCGGTCGTCTGTGTCTCGTCGGTCGTCTGTGTCGCGTCTGTGTCTCGTCTGTCATCTGTGTCTCGTCTGTCGTCTGTGTCTCGTCTGTCGTCTGTGTCTCGTCTGTCGTCTGTGTCTCGTCTGTCATCTGTGTCTCGTCTGTCGTCTCTGTCTAGTCTGTCGTCTGTGTCTCGTCTGTCGTCTGTGTCTCGTCTTTCATCTGTGTCTCGTCTGTCGTCTGTGTCTCGTCTGTCATCTGTGTCTCGTCTGTGTCTCGTCTGTCATCTGTGTCTCGTCTGTGTCTCGTCTGTCGTCTGTGTCTCGTCTGTCGTCTGTGTCTCGTCTGTCATCTGTGTCTCGTCTGTCGTCTGTGTCTCGTCTGTCGTCTGTGTCTCGTCTGTCGTCTGTGTCTCGTCTGTCATCTGTGTCTCGTCTGTCGTCTGTGTCTCGTCTGTCGTCTGTGTCTCGTCTGTCGTCTGTGTCTCGTCTGTCATCTGTGTCTCGTCTGTCGTCTGTGTCTCGTCGGTCGTCTGTCTCTCGTCTGTGGTCTGTGTCTCGTCTGTGGTCTGTGTCTCGTCTGTGGTCTCTGTCTCGTCTGTCATCTGTGTCTCGTCTGTGTTTCGTCTGTCGTCTGTGTCTCGTCTGTCATCTGTGTCTCGTCTGTCGTCTGTGTCTCGTCTGTCGTCTGTGTCTCGTCTGTCATCTGTGTCTCGTCTGTCATTTGTGTCTCGTCTGTCATCTGTGTCTCGTCTGTCGTCTGTGTCTCGTCTGTCATCTGTGTCTCGTCGGTCGTCTGTGTCTCGTCTCTCGTCTGTGTCTCGTCTCTCATCTGTCTCGTCTGTGTCTCGTCTGTCATCTGTGTCTCGTCTGTCATCTGTGTCTCGTCTGTGTCTTGTCTGTCATCTGTGTCTCGTCTGTCATCTGTGTCTCGTCTGTCATCTGTGTCTCGTCTGTCGTCTGTGTCTCGTCTGTCATCTGTGTCTCGTCTGTCGTCTGTGTCTCGTCTGTCGTCTGTGTCTCGTCTGTCATCTGTGTCTCGTCTGTCGTCTGTGTCTCGTCTGTCATCTGTGTCTCGTCTGTCGTCTGTGTCTCGTCTGTCATCTGTGTCTCGTCTGTGTCTCGTCTGTCATCTGTGTCTCGTCTGTCATCTGTGTCTCGTCTGTCGTCTGTGTCTCGTCTGTCGTCTGTGTCTCGTCTGTCATCTGTGTCTCGTCTGTCGTCTGTGTCTCGTCTGTCGTCTGTGTCTCGTCTGTCGTCTGTGTCTCGTCTGTCATCTGTGTCTCGTCTGTCGTCTGTGTCTCGTCTGTCGTCTGTGTCTCGTCTGTCATCTGTGTCTCGTCTGTCGTCTGTGTCTCGTCTGTCGTCTGTGTCTCGTCTGTCATCTGTGTCTCGTCTGTGTCTCGTCGGTCGTCTGTGTCTCGTCTGTCATCTGTGTCTCGTCTGTCGTCTGTGTCTCGTCTGTCGTCTGTGTCTCGTCTGTCTTCTGTGTCTCGTCTGTCATCTGTGTCTCGTCGGTCGTCTGTGTCTCGTCTGTCGTCTGTGTCTCGTCTGTCATCTGTGTCTCGTCGGTCGTCTGTGTCTCGTCGGTCGTCTGTGTCTCGTCTGTCATCTGTGTCTCGTCGGTCGTCTGTGTCTCGTCTGTCATCTGTGTCTCGTCTGTCATCTGTGTCTCGTCTGTCGTCTGTGTCTCGTCTGTCATCTGTGTCTCGTCTGTCGTCTGTGTCTCGTCTGTCATCTGTGTCTCGTCTGTCGTTTGTGTCTCGTCTGTCGTCTGTGTCTCGTCTGTCATCTGTGTCTCGTCTGTGTCTCGTCGGTCGTCTGTGTCTCGTCTGTCATCTGTGTCTCGTCTGTCGTCTGTGTCTCGTCTGTCGTCTGTGTCTCGTCTGTCTTCTGTGTCTCGTCTGTCATCTGTGTCTCGTCGGTCGTCTGTGTCTCGTCTGTCGTCTGTGTCTCGTCTGTCATCTGTGTCTCGTCTGTCGTCTGTGTCTCGTCTGTCGTCTGTGTCTCGTCTGTCGTCTGTGTCTCGTCTGTCGTCTGTGTCTCGTCTGTCGTCTGTGTCTCGTCTGTGTCTCGTCTGTCATCTGTGTCTCGTCTGTCATCTGTGTCTCGTCGGTCGTCTGTGTCTCGTCTGTCATCTGTGTCTCGTCTGTCATCTGTGTCTCGTCTGTCGTCTGTGTCTCGTCTGTCATCTGTGTCTCGTCGGTCGTCTGTGTCTCGTCGGTCGTCTGTGTCTCGTCTGTCGTCTGTGTCTCGTCTGTGTCTCGTCTGTCATCTGTGTCTCGTCTGTCGTCTATGTCTCGTCTGTCATCTGTGTCTCGTCTGTCATCTGTGTCTCGTCGGTCGTCTGTGTCTCGTCGGTCGTCTGTGTCTCGTCTGTGTCTCGTCTGTGTCTCGTCTGTCATCTGTGTCTCGTCTGTGTCTCGTCTGTCATCTGTGTCTCGTCTGTCGTCTATGTCTCGTCTGTCATCTGTGTCTCGTCTGTCATCTGTGTCTCGTCGGTCGTCTGTTTCTCGTCGGTCGTCTGTGTCTCGTCTGTCATCTGTGTCTCGTCTGTCGTCTGTGTCTCGTCTGTCATCTGTGTCTCGTTTGTCGTCTGTGTCTCGTCTGTCGTCTGTGTCTCGTCTGTCATCTGTGTCTCGTCTGTGTCTCGTCGGTCGTCTGTGTCTCGTCTGTCATTTGTGTCTCGTCTGTCGTCTGTATCTCGTCTGTCATCTGTGTCTCGTCTGTGTCTCGTCTGTCGTCTGTGTCTCGTCTGTCATCTGTGTCTCGTCTGTCATCTGTGTCTCGTCTGTCGTCTGTGTCTCGTCTGTCATCTGTGTCTCGTCTGTCGTCTGTGTCTCGTCTGTCATCTGTGTCTCGTCTGTCATCTGTGTCTCGTCTGTCGTCTGTGTCTCGTCTGTGTCTCGTTTGTCATCTGTGTCTCGTCTGTGTCTCGTCTGTCATCTGTGTCTCGTCTGTGTCTCGTTTGTCGTCTGTGTCTCGTCTGTCGTCTGTGTCTCGTCTGTCATCTGTGTCTCGTCTGTCGTCTGTGTCTCGTCTGTCATCTGTGTCTCGTCTGTCATCTGTGTCTCGTCTGTCGTCTGTGTCTCGTCTGTCATCTGTGTCTCGTCTGTGTCTCGTCTGTCGTCTGTGTCTCGTCTGTCATCTGTGTCTCGTCTGTCATCTGTGTCTCGTCGGTCGTCTGTGTCTCGTCTGTCGTCTGTGTCTCGTCTGTGTCTCGTCTGTCGTCTGTGTCTCGTCTGTCATCTGTGTCTCGTCTGTGTCTCGTCTGTCGTCTGTGTCTCGTCGGTCGTCTGTGTCTCGTCTGTCGTCTGTGTCTCGTCGGTCGTCTGTGTCTCGTCGGTCGTCTGTGTCTCGTCTGTCGTCTGTGTCTCGTCTGTCGTCTGTGTCTCGTCTGTCATCTGTGTCTCGTCTGTCATCTGTGTCTCGTCGGTCGTCTGTGTCTCGTCTGTCGTCTGTGTCTCGTCTGTGTCTCGTCTGTCGTCTGTGTCTCGTCTGTCATCTGTGTCTCGTCTGTGTCTCGTCTGTCGTCTGTGTCTCGTCGGTCGTCTGTGTCTCGTCTGTCGTCTGTGTCTCGTCGGTCGTCTGTGTCTCGTCGGTCGTCTGTGTCTCGTCTGTCATCTGTGTCTCGTCTGTCATCTTTGTCTCGTCTGTCGTCTGTGTCTCGTCTGTCGTCTGTGTCTCGTCTTTGTCTCGTCTGTGTCTCGTCTGTCGTCTGTGTCTCGTCTGTCATCTGTGTCTCGTCTGTCCTCTGTGTCTCGTCTGTCGTCTGTGTCTCGTCTGTCGTCTGTGTCTCGTCTGTCGTCTGTGTCTCGTATGTCGTCTGTGTCTCGTCGGTCGTCTGTGTCTCGTCGGTCGTCTGTGTCTCGTCTGTCATCTGTGTCTCGTCTGTCATCTTTGTCTCGTCTGTCGTCTGTGTCTCGTCTGTCGTCTGTGTCTCGTCTTTGTCTCGTCTGTGTCTCGTCTGTCGTCTGTGTCTCGTCTGTCATCTGTGTCTCGTCGGTCGTCTGTGTCTCGTCTGTCGTCTGTGTCTCGTCGGTCGTCTGTGTCTCGTCGGTCGTCTGTGTCTCGTCTGTCATCTGTGTCTCGTCGGTCGTCTGTGTCTCGTCTGTCATCTGTGTCTCGTCTGTCATCTGTGTCTCGTCTGTCGTCTGTGTCTCGTCTGTCGTCTGTGTCTCGTCTTTGTCTCGTCTGTGTCTCGTCTGTCGTCTGTGTCTCGTCTGTCGTCTGTGTCTCGTCTGTCATCTGTGTCTCGTCGGTCGTCTGTGTCTCGTCTGTCATCTGTGTCTCGTCGGTCGTCTGTGTCTCGTCGGTCGTCTGTGTCTCGTCTGTCATCTGTGTCTCGTCTGTCGTCTGTGTCTCGTCTGTCATCTGTGTCTCGTCTGTCGTCTGTGTCTCGTCTGTCATCTGTGTCTCGTCTGTCGTCTGTGTCTCGTCGGTCGTCTGTGTCTCGTCTGTCATCTGTGTCTCGTCTGTCATCTGTGTCTCGTCGGTCGTCTGTGTCTCGTCTGTCATCTGTGTCTCGTCTGTCGTCTGTGTCTCGTCTGTCGTCTGTGTCTCGTTTGTCGTCTGTGTCTCGTCGGTCGTCTGTGTCTCGTCTGTCATCTGTGTCTCGTCTGTCGTCTGTGTCTCGTCTGTCATCTGTGTCTCGTCTGTGTCTCGTCTGTCGTCTGTGTCTCGTCTGTCATCTGTGTCTCGTCTGTCATCTGTGTCTCGTCGGTCGTCTGTGTCTCGTCTGTCGTCTGTGTCTCGTCTGTGTCTCGTCTGTCGTCTGTGTCTCGTCTGTCATCTGTGTCTCGTCTGTGTCTCGTCTGTCGTCTGTGTCTCGTCGGTCGTCTGTGTCTCGTCTGTCGTCTGTGTCTCGTCGGTCGTCTGTGTCTCGTCGGTCGTCTGTGTCTCGTCGGTCGTCTGTGTCTCGTCTGTCGTCTGTGTCTCGTCTGTCGTCTGTGTCTCGTCTGTCATCTGTGTCTCGTCTGTCATCTGTGTCTCATCGGTCGTCTGTGTCTCGTCTGTCGTCTGTGTCTCGTCTGTGTCTCGTCTGTCGTCTGTGTCTCGTCTGTCATCTGTGTCTCGTCTGTGTCTCGTCTGTCGTCTGTGTCTCGTCTGTCGTCTGTGTCTCGTCGGTCGTCTGTGTCTCGTCGGTCGTCTGTGTCTCGTCGGTCGTCTGTGTCTCGTCGGTCGTCTGTGTCTCGTCGGTCGTCTGCGTCTCGTCTGTCGTCTGTGTCTCGTCTGTCGTCTGTGTCTCGTCTGTCATCTGTGTCTCGTCTGTCATCTGTGTCTCGTCTGTCGTCTGTGTCTCGTCTGTCGTCTGTGTCTCGTCTGTCGTCTGTGTCTCGTTTGTCGTCTGTGTCTCGTCGGTCGTCTGTGTCTCGTCGGTCGTCTGTGTCTCGTCTGTCATCTGTGTCTCGTCTGTCATCTTTGTCTCGTCTGTCGTCTGTGTCTCGTCTGTCGTCTGTGTCTCGTCTTTGTCTCGTCTGTGTCTCGTCTGTCGTCTGTGTCTCGTCTGTCATCTGTGTCTCGTCGGTCGTCTGTGTCTCGTCTGTCGTCTGTGTCTCGTCGGTCGTCTGTGTCTCGTCGGTCGTCTGTGTCTCGTCTGTCATCTGTGTCTCGTCGGTCGTCTGTGTCTCGTCTGTCATCTGTGTCTCGTCTGTCGTCTGTGTCTCGTCTGTCGTCTGTGTCTCGTCTTTGTCTCGTCTGTGTCTCGTCTGTCGTCTGTGTCTCGTCTGTCGTCTGTGTCTCGTCTGTCATCTGTGTCTCGTCGGTCGTCTGTGTCTCGTCTGTCATCTGTGTCTCGTCGGTCGTCTGTGTCTCGTCGGTCGTCTGTGTCTCGTCTGTCATCTGTGTCTCGTCTGTCATCTGTGTCTCGTCTGTCATCTGTGTCTCGTCTGTCGTCTGTGTCTCGTCTGTCATCTGTGTCTCGTCTGTCGTCTGTGTCTCGTCGGTCGTCTGTGTCTCGTCTGTCATCTGTGTCTCGTCTGTCATCTGTGTCTCGTCTGTCGTCTGTGTCTCGTCTGTCATCTGTGTCTCGTCTGTCGTCTGTGTCTCGTCTGTCGTCTGTGTCTCGTCTGTCGTCTGTGTCTCGTCTGTCGTCTGTGTCTCGTCTGTCGTCTGTGTCTCGTCTGTCGTCTGTGTCTCGTCTGTCGTCTGTGTCTCGTCTGTCGTCTGTGTCTCGTCGGTCGTCTTTGTCTCGTCTGTCGTCTGTGTCTCGTCGGTCGTCTGTGTCTCGTCGGTCGTCTGTGTCTCGTCTGTCGTCTGTGTCTCGTCTGTCGTCTGTGTCTCGTCTGTCGTCTGTGTCTCGTCTGTCGTCTGTGTCTCGTCTGTCTTCTGTGTCTCGTCTGTCGTCTGTGTCTCGTCTGTCGTCTGTGTCTCGTCTGTCGTCTGTGTCTCGTCTGTCCTCTGTGTCTCGTCTGTCATCTGTGTCTCGTCTGTGTCTCGTCTGTCATCTGTGTCTCGTCTGTCATCTGTGTCTCGTTTGTCATCTGTGTCTCGTCTGTGTCTCGTCTGTCGTCTGTGTCTCGTCTGTCATCTGTGTCTCGTCTGTCATCTGTGTCTCGTCTGTCATCTGTGTCTCGTCTGTCATCTGTGTCTCGTCTGTCGTCTGTGTCTCGTCTGTGTCTCGTCTGTCATCTGTGTCTCGTCTGTCGTCTGTGTCTCGTCTGTCATCTGTGTCTCGTCTGTCATCTGTGTCTCGTCTGTCATCTGTGTCTCGTCTGTCATCTGTGTCTCGTCTGTCGTCTGTGTCTCGTCTGTCGTCTGTGTCTCTTCTGTCGTCTGTGTCTCGTCTGTCATCTGTGTATCGTCTGTTATCTGTGTCTCGTCTGTCGTCTGTGTCTCGTCTGTCGTCTGTGTCTCGTCTGTCATCTGTGTCTCGTCTGTCATCTGTGTCTCGTCTGTGTCTCGTCTGTCATCTGTGTCTCGTCTGTGTCTCGTCTGTCGTCTGTGTCTCGTCTGTCATCTGTGTCTCGTCTGTGTCTCGTCTGTCGTCTGTGTCTCGTCTGTCGTCTGTGTCTCGTCTGTCATCTGTGTCTCGTCTGTCGTCTGTGTCTCGTCTGTCATCTGTGTCTCGTCTGTGTCTCGTCTGTCGTCTGTGTCTCGTCTGTCGTCTGTGTCTCGTCGGTCGTCTGTGTCTCGTCGGTCATCTGTGTCTCGTCGGTCGTCTGTGTCTCGTCGGTCGTCTGTGTCTCGTCGGTCGTCTGTGTCTCGTCGGTCGTCTGTGTCTCGTCGGTCGTCTGTGTCTCGTCTGTCGTCTGTGTCTCGTCTGTCGTCTGTGTCTCGTCTGTCGTCTGTGTCTCGTCTGTCGTCTGTGTCTCGTCTGTCTTCTGTGTCTCGTCTGTCATCTGTGTCTCGTCTGTCGTCTGTGTCTCGTCTGTCGTCTGTGTCTCGTCTGTCATCTGTGTCTCGTCTGTCGTCTGTGTCTCGTCTGTCATCTGTGTCTCGTCTGTCGTCTGTGTCTCGTCTGTCATCTGTGTCTCGTCTGTCATCTGTGTCTCGTCTGTGTCTCGTCTGTCGTCTGTGTCTCGTCTGTCGTCTGTGTCTCGTCTGTCGTCTGTGTCTCGTCGGTCGTCTGTGTCTCGTCGGTCGTCTGTGTCTCGTCTGTCATCTGTGTCTCGTCTGTGTCTCGTCTGTCGTCTGTTTCTCGTCTGTCGTCTGTGTCTCGTCTGTCATCTGTGTCTCGTCTGTCGTCTGTGTCTCGTCTGTCGTCTGTGTCTCGTCTGTCGTCTGTGTCTCGTCTGTCATCTGTGTCTCGTCTGTCGTCTGTGTCTCGTCTGTCGTCTGTGTCTCGTCTGTCATCTGTGTCTCGTCTGTCATCTGTGTCTCGTCTGTGTCTCGTCTGTCGTCTGTGTCTCGTCTGTCGTCTGTGTCTCGTCTGTCGTCTGTGTCTCGTCTGTCGTCTGTGTCTCGTCTGTCATCTGTGTCTCGTCTGTCGTCTGTGTCTTGTCTGTCGTCTGTGTCTCGTCTGTCGTCTGTGTCTCGTCTGTCGTCTGTGTCTCGTCTGTCGTCTGTGTCTCGTCGGTCGTCTGTGTCTCGTCTGTGGTCTGTGTCTCGTCTGTGGTCTGTGTCTCGTCTGTGGTCTGTGTCTCGTCTGTCATCTGTGTCTCGTCTGTGTCTCGTCTGTCGTCTGTGTCTCGTCTGTCATCTGTGTCTCGTCTGTGTCTCGTCTGTCGTCTGTGTCTCGTCTGTCGTCTGTGTCTCGTCGGTCGTCTGTGTCTCGTCTGTCGTCTGTGTCTCGTCTGTCATCTGTGTCTCGTCTGTGTCTCGTCTGTCGTCTGTGTCTCGTCGGTCGTCTGTGTCTCGTCGGTCGTCTGTGTCTCGTCGGTCGTCTGTGTCTCGTCGGTCGTCTGTGTCTCGTCTGTCATCTGTGTCTCGTCTGTCGTCTGTGTCTCGTCTGTCGTCTGTGTCTCGTCTGTCGTCTGTGTCTCGTCTGTCTTCTGTGTCTCGTCTGTCATCTGTGTCTCGTCTGTCGTCTGTGTCTCGTCTGTCGTCTGTGTCTCGTCTGTCATCTGTGTCTCGTCTGTCGTCTGTGTCTCGTCTGTCATCTGTGTCTCGTCTGTCATCTGTGTCTCGTCTGTCATCTGTGTCTCGTCTGTCATCTGTGTCTCGTCTGTGTCTCGTCTGTCGTCTGTGTCTCGTCTGTCGTCTGTGTCTCGTCTGTCGTCTGTGTCTCGTCGGTCGTCTGTGTCTCGTCGGTCGTCTGTGTCTCGTCTGTCATCTGTGTCTCGTCTGTGTCTCGTCTGTCGTCTGTGTCTCGTCTGTCGTCTGTGTCTCGTCTGTCATCTGTGTCTCGTCTGTCGTCTGTGTCTCGTCTGTCGTCTGTGTCTCGTCTGTCGTCTGTGTCTCGTCTGTCATCTGTGTCTCGTCTGTCGTCTGTGTCTCGTCTGTCGTCTGTGTCTCGTCTGTCATCTGTGTCTCATCTGTCATCTGTGTCTCGTCTGTGTCTCGTCTGTC
This sequence comes from Telmatherina bonti, assembly GCF_933228915.1. Taxonomy (NCBI): domain Eukaryota; kingdom Metazoa; phylum Chordata; class Actinopteri; order Atheriniformes; family Telmatherinidae; genus Telmatherina; species Telmatherina bonti. The sequence continues at coordinate 3,252,602 of NC_136623.1, read as the reverse complement.
GTCTGTGTCTCGTCTGTCGTCTGTGTCTCGTCTGTCGTCTGTGTCTCGTCTGTCATCTGTGTCTCGTCTGTCGTCTGTGTCTCGTCTGTCGTCTGTGTCTCGTCTGTCGTCTGTGTCTCGTCTGTCGTCTGTGTCTCGTCTGTGGTCTGTGTCTCGTCGGTCGTCTGTGTCTCGTCTGTGGTCTGTGTCTCGTCTGTGGTCTGTGTCTCGTCTGTGGTCTGTGTCTCGTCTGTCATCTGTGTCTCGTCTGTGTCTCGTCTGTCGTCTGTGTCTCGTCTGTCATCTGTGTCTCGTCTGTGTCTCGTCTGTCGTCTGTGTCTCGTCTGTCGTCTGTGTCTCGTCGGTCGTCTGTGTCTCGTCTGTCGTCTGTGTCTCGTCTGTCATCTGTGTCTCGTCTGTGTCTCGTCTGTCGTCTGTGTCTCGTCTGTCGTCTGTGTCTCGTCTGTCATCTGTGTCTCGTCTGTGTCTCGTCTGTCGTCTGTGTCTCGTCTGTCATCTGTGTCTCGTCTGTGTCTCGTCTGTCGTATGTGTCTCGTCTGTCATCTGTGTCTCGTCTGTCGTCTGTGTCTCGTCTGTCATCTGTGTCTCGTCTGTCGTCTGTGTCTCGTCTGTCGTATGTGTCTCGTCTGTCATCTGTGTCTCGTCTGTCGTCTGTGTCTCGTCTGTCATCTGTGTCTCGTCTGTCGTCTGTGTCTCGTCTGTCATCTGTGTCTCGTCTGTCGTCTGTGTCTTGTCTGTCATCTGTGTCTCGTCTGTCGTCTGTGTCTCGTCTGTCATCTGTGTCTCGTCTGTCGTCTGTGTCTCGTCTGTCATCTGTGTCTCGTCTGTCGTCTGTGTCTCGTCTGTCGTCTGTGTCTCGTCTGTCGTCTGTGTCTCGTCTGTCGTCTGTGTCTTGTCTGTCATCTGTGTCTCGTCTGTCGTCTGTGTCTCGTCGGTCGTCTGTGTCTCGTCTGTGGTCTGTGTCTCGTCTTTGGTCTGTGTCTTGTCTGTCATCTGTGTCTCGTCTGTGTCTCGTCTGTCGTCTGTGTCTCGTCTGTCATCTGTGTCTCGTCTGTGTCTCGTCTGTCGTCTGTGTCTCGTCTGTCATCTGTGTCTCGTCGGTCGTCTGTGTCTCGTCTGTCATCTGTGTCTCGTCTGTCATCTGTGTCTCGTCTGTCGTCTGTGTCTCGTCTGTCGTCTGTGTCTTGTCTGTCATCTGTGTCCCGTCTGTCATCTGTGTCTCGTCTGTCGTCTGTGTCTCGTCTGTGTCTCGTCTGTCGTCTGTGTCTCGTCTGTGTCTCGTCTGTCATCTGTGTCTCGTCTGTCGTCTGTGTCTCGTCTGTCGTCTGTGTCTCGTCTGTCGTCTGTGTCTCGTCTGTCATTTGTGTCTCGTCTGTCGTCTGTGTCTCGTCTGTCGTCTGTGTCTTGTCTGTCGTCTGTGTCTTGTCTGTCATCTGTGTCTCGTCTGTCATCTGTGTCTCGTCTGTGTCTCGTCTGTCGTCTGTGTCTCGTCTGTCATCTGTGTCTCGTCTGTGTCTCGTCTGTCATCTGTGTCTCGTCTGTCGTCTGTGTCTCGTCTGTCGTCTGTGTCTGGTCTGTGTCTCGTCTGTCGTCTGTGTCTCGTCTGTGTCTCGTCTGTCATTTGTGTCTCGTCTGTCGTCTGTGTCTCGTCTGTCGTCTGTGTCTCGTCTGTCATCTGTGTCTCGTCTGTCGTCTGTGTCTCGTCTGTCATCTGTGTCTCGTCTGTCGTCTGTGTCTCGTCTGTCGTCTGTGTCTCGTCTGTCGTCTGTGTCTCGTCTGTCGTTTGTGTCTCGTCTGTCATCTGTGTCTCGTCTGTGTCTCGTCTGTCATCTGTGTCTCGTCTGTCGTCTGTGTCTCGTCTGTCGTCTGTGTCTCGTCTGTCGTCTGTGTCTCGTCTGTCGTCTGTGTCTCGTCTGTCATTTGTGTCTCGTCTGTCGTCTGTGTCTCGTCTGTCATCTGTGTCTCGTCTGTCATTTGTGTCTCGTCTGTCGTCTGTGTCTCGTCTGTCATCTGTGTCTCGTCTGTCATCTGTGTCTCGTCTGTCGTCTGTGTCTCGTCTGTCGTCTGTGTCTGGTCTGTGTCTCGTCTGTCGTCTGTGTCTCGTCTGTGTCTCGTCTGTCATTTGTGTCTCGTCTGTCGTCTGTGTCTCGTCTGTCGTCTGTGTCTCGTCTGTCGTCTGTGTCTCGTCTGTCGTCTGTGTCTCGTCTGTCATCTGTGTCTCGTCCGTCATCTGTGTCTCGTCTGTCATCTGTGTCTCGTCTGTCGTCTGTGTCTCGTCTGTCGTCTGTGTCTCGTCTGTCGTTTGTGTCTCGTCTGTCATCTGTGTCTCGTCTGTGTCTCGTCTGTCGTCTGTGTCTCGTCTGTCATCTGTGTCTCGTCTGTCATCTGTGTCTCGTCTGTCGTCTGTGTCTCGTCTGTCATCTGTGTCTCGTCTGTCGTCTGTGTCTCGTCTGTCGTCTGTGTCTCGTCTGTCGTCTGTGTCTCGTCTGTCGTCTGTGTCTCGTCTGTCGTCTGTGTCTCGTCTGTCGTCTGTGTCTCGTCTGTCGTCTGTGTCTCGTCGGTCGTCTGTGTCTCGTCTGTCGTCTGTGTCTCGTCGGTCGTCTGTGTCTCGTCTGTCGTCTGTGTCTCGTCTGTCATCTGTGTCTCGTCTGTCGTCTGTGTCTCGTCTGTCGTCTGTGTCTCGTCTGTCGTCTGTGTCTCGTCTGTTATCTGTGTCTCGTCTGTCGTCTGTGTCTCGTCTGTCGTTTGGGTCTCGTCTGTCGTCTGTGTCTCGTCTGTCATCTGTGTCTCGTGTGTCGTCTGTGTCTCGTCTGTCGTCTGTGTCTCGTCCTTCGTCTGTGTCTCGTCTGTCGTCTGTGTCTCGTCTGTCGTCTGTGTCTCGTCTGTCATCTGTGTCTCGTCTGTCATCTGTGTCTCGTCTGTCGTCTGTGTCTCGTCTGTCGTCTGTGTCTCGTCTGTCGTCTGTGTCTCGTCTGTCGTCTGTGTCTCGTCGGTCGTCTGTGTCTCGTCTGTCGTCTGTGTCTCGTCGGTCGTCTGTGTCTCGTCGGTCGTCTGTGTCTCGTCTGTCATCTGTGTCTCGTCTGTCATCTGTGTCTCGTCTGTCGTCTGTGTCTCGTCTGTCGTCTGTGTCTCTTCTGTCGTCTGTGTCTCGTCTGTCGTCTGTGTCTCGTCTGTTATCTGTGTCTCGTCTGTCGTCTGTGTCTCGTCTGTCGTCTGTGTCTCGTCTGTCGTCTGTGTCTCGTCTGTCGTCTGTGTCTCGTCTGTCATCTGTGTCTCGTCTGTGTCTCGTCTGTCGTCTGTGTCTCGTCGGTCGTCTGTGTCTCGTCTGTCATCTGTGTCTCGTCTGTCGTCTGTGTCTCGTCGGTCGTCTGTGTCTCGTCTGTCATCTGTGTCTCGTCGGTCGTCTGTGTCTCGTCGGTCGTCTGCGTCTCGTCTGTCATCTGTGTCTCGTCTGTCATCTGTGTCTCGTCTGTGTCTCGTCTGTCGTCTGTGTCTCGTCGGTCGTCTGTGTCTCGTCTGTCATCTGTGTCTCGTCTGTCGTCTGTGTCTCGTCGGTCGTCTGTGTCTCGTCGGTCGTCTGTGTCTCGTCGGTCGTCTGTGTCTCGTCGGTCGTCTGTGTCTCGTCTGTCGTCTGCGTCTCGTCTGTCATCTGTGTCTCGTCTGTCTTCTGTGTCTCGTCTGTGTCTCGTCTGTCGTCTGTGTCTCGTCTGTCGTCTGCGTCTCGTCTGTCATCTGCGTCTCGTCTGTCATCTGTGTCTCGTCTGTGTCTCGTCTGTCGTCTGTGTCTCGTCGGTCGTCTGTGTCTCGTCTGTCATCTGTGTCTCGTCGGTCGTCTGTGTCTCGTCGGTCGTCTGTGTCTCGTCGGTCGTCTGTGTCTCGTCGGTCGTCTGTGTCTCGTCTGTCGTCTGTGTCTCGTCTGTCGTCTGTGTCTCGTCTGTCGTCTGTGTCTCGTCTGTCGTCTGTGTCTCGTTTGTCGTCTGTGTCTCGTCGGTCGTCTGTGTCTCGTCGGTCGTCTGTGTCTCGTCTGTCATCTGTGTCTCGTCTGTCATCTGTGTCTCGTCTGTCGTCTGTGTCTCGTCTGTCGTCTGTGTCTCGTCTTTGTCTCGTCTGTGGCTCGTCTGTCATCTGTGTCTCGTCTGTCATCTGTGTCTCGTCTGTCGTCTGTGTCTCGTCTGTCATCTGTGTCTCGTCTGTCATCTGTGTCTCGTCTGTCGTCTGTGTCTCGTCTGTCGTCTGTGTCTCGTCTGTCATCTGTGTCTCGTCTGTCGTCTGTGTCTCGTCTGTCGTCTGTGTCTCGTCTGTCGTCTGTGTCTCGTCTGTCATCTGTGTCTCGTCTGTCGTCTGTGTCTCGTCTGTCGTCTGTGTCTCGTCGGTCGTCTGTGTCTCGTCTGTCATCTGTGTCTCGTCTGTCGTCTGTGTCTCGTCTGTCGTCTGTGTCTCGTCTGTCGTCTGTGTCTCGTCTGTCGTCTGTGTCTCGTCTGTCGTCTGTGTCTCGTCGGTCGTCTGTGTCTCGTCTGTCGTCTGTGTCTCGTCGGTCGTCTGTGTCTCGTCGGTCGTCTGTGTCTCGTCTGTCATCTGTGTCTCGTCTGTCGTCTGTGTCTCGTCTGTCGTCTGTGTCTCGTCTGTCGTCTGTGTCTCTTCTGTCGTCTGTGTCTCGTCTGTCGTCTGTGTCTCGTCTGTCATCTGTGTCTCGTCTGTCGTCTGTGTCTCGTCTGTCGTCTGTGTCTCGTCTGTCGTCTGTGTCTCGTCTGTCGTCTGTGTCTCGTCTGTGTCTCGTCTGTCGTCTGTGTCTCGTCTGTCATCTGTGTCTCGTCTGTGTCTCGTCTGTCGTCTGTGTCTCGTCGGTCGTCTGTGTCTCGTCTGTCATCTGTGTCTCGTCGGTCGTCTGTGTCTCGTCTGTCGTCTGTGTCTCGTGTGTCGTCTGTGTCTTGTGTGTCGTCTGTGTCTCGTCTGTCGTCTGTGTCTCGTCTGTCGTCTGTGTCTCGTCTGTCGTCTGTGTCTCGTCTGTCGTCTGTGTCTCGTCTGTCATCTGTGTCTCGTCTGTCATCTGTGTCTCGTCTGTCATCTGTGTCTCGTCTGTCGTCTGTGTCTCGTCTGTCGTCTGTGTCTCGTCGGTCGTCTGTGTCTCGTCGGTCGTCTGTGTCTCGTCGGTCGTCTGTGTCTCGTCTGTCATCTGTGTCTCGTCTGTCATCTGTGTCTCGTCTGTCGTCTGTGTCTCGTCTGTCGTCTGTGTCTCGTCTTTGTCTCGTCTGTCATCTGTGTCTCGTCTGTCGTCTGTGTCTCGTCTGTCATCTGTGTCTCGTCTGTCGTCTGTGTCTCGTCTGTCATCTGTGTCTCGTCGGTCGTCTGTGTCTCGTCTGTCATCTGTGTCTCGTCGGTCGTCTGTGTCTCGTCGGTCGTCTGTGTCTCGTCTGTCATCTGTGTCTCGTCTTTGTCTCGTCTGTCGTCTGTGTCTCGTCTGTCGTCTGTGTCTCGTCTGTCATCTGTGTCTCGTCTGTCGTCTGTGTCTCGTCTGTCATCTGTGTCTCGTCGGTCGTCTGTGTCTCGTCTGTCATCTGTGTCTCGTCGGTCGTCTGTGTCTCGTCGGTCGTCTGTGTCTCGTCTGTCATCTGTGTCTCGTCTGTCGTCTGTGTCTCGTCTGTCATCTGTGTCTCGTCTGTCGTCTGTGTCTCGTCTGTCATCTGTGTCTCGTCTGTCGTCTGTGTCTCGTCTGTCGTCTGTGTCTCGTCGGTCGTCTGTGTCTCGTCTGTCATCTGTGTCTCGTCTGTCATCTGTGTCTCGTCTGTCATCTGTGTCTCGTCTGTGTCTCGTCTGTCGTCTGTGTCTCGTCGGTCGTCTGTGTCTCGTCTGTCATCTGTGTCTCGTCTGTCGTCTGTGTCTCGTCGGTCGTCTGTGTCTCGTCTGTCATCTGTGTCTCGTCGGTCGTCTGTGTCTCGTCGGTCGTCTGCGTCTCGTCTGTCATCTGTGTCTCGTCTGTCATCTGTGTCTCGTCTGTGTCTCGTCTGTCGTCTGTGTCTCGTCGGTCGTCTGTGTCTCGTCTGTCATCTGTGTCTCGTCTGTCGTCTGTGTCTCGTCGGTCGTCTGTGTCTCGTCGGTCGTCTGTGTCTCGTCGGTCGTCTGTGTCTCGTCGGTCGTCTGTGTCTCGTCTGTCGTCTGCGTCTCGTCTGTCATCTGTGTCTCGTCTGTCTTCTGTGTCTCGTCTGTGTCTCGTCTGTCGTCTGTGTCTCGTCTGTCGTCTGCGTCTCGTCTGTCATCTGCGTCTCGTCTGTCATCTGTGTCTCGTCTGTGTCTCGTCTGTCGTCTGTGTCTCGTCGGTCGTCTGTGTCTCGTCTGTCATCTGTGTCTCGTCGGTCGTCTGTGTCTCGTCGGTCGTCTGTGTCTCGTCGGTCGTCTGTGTCTCGTCGGTCGTCTGTGTCTCGTCTGTCGTCTGTGTCTCGTCTGTCGTCTGTGTCTCGTCTGTCGTCTGTGTCTCGTCTGTCGTCTGTGTCTCGTTTGTCGTCTGTGTCTCGTCGGTCGTCTGTGTCTCGTCGGTCGTCTGTGTCTCGTCTGTCATCTGTGTCTCGTCTGTCATCTGTGTCTCGTCTGTCGTCTGTGTCTCGTCTGTCGTCTGTGTCTCGTCTTTGTCTCGTCTGTGGCTCGTCTGTCATCTGTGTCTCGTCTGTCATCTGTGTCTCGTCTGTCGTCTGTGTCTCGTCTGTCATCTGTGTCTCGTCTGTCATCTGTGTCTCGTCTGTCGTCTGTGTCTCGTCTGTCGTCTGTGTCTCGTCTGTCATCTGTGTCTCGTCTGTCGTCTGTGTCTCGTCTGTCGTCTGTGTCTCGTCTGTCGTCTGTGTCTCGTCTGTCATCTGTGTCTCGTCTGTCGTCTGTGTCTCGTCTGTCGTCTGTGTCTCGTCGGTCGTCTGTGTCTCGTCTGTCATCTGTGTCTCGTCTGTCGTCTGTGTCTCGTCTGTCGTCTGTGTCTCGTCTGTCGTCTGTGTCTCGTCTGTCGTCTGTGTCTCGTCTGTCGTCTGTGTCTCGTCGGTCGTCTGTGTCTCGTCTGTCGTCTGTGTCTCGTCGGTCGTCTGTGTCTCGTCGGTCGTCTGTGTCTCGTCTGTCATCTGTGTCTCGTCTGTCGTCTGTGTCTCGTCTGTCGTCTGTGTCTCGTCTGTCGTCTGTGTCTCTTCTGTCGTCTGTGTCTCGTCTGTCGTCTGTGTCTCGTCTGTCATCTGTGTCTCGTCTGTCGTCTGTGTCTCGTCTGTCGTCTGTGTCTCGTCTGTCGTCTGTGTCTCGTCTGTCGTCTGTGTCTCGTCTGTGTCTCGTCTGTCGTCTGTGTCTCGTCTGTCATCTGTGTCTCGTCTGTGTCTCGTCTGTCGTCTGTGTCTCGTCGGTCGTCTGTGTCTCGTCTGTCATCTGTGTCTCGTCGGTCGTCTGTGTCTCGTCTGTCGTCTGTGTCTCGTGTGTCGTCTGTGTCTTGTGTGTCGTCTGTGTCTCGTCTGTCGTCTGTGTCTCGTCTGTCGTCTGTGTCTCGTCTGTCGTCTGTGTCTCGTCTGTCGTCTGTGTCTCGTCTGTCATCTGTGTCTCGTCTGTCATCTGTGTCTCGTCTGTCATCTGTGTCTCGTCTGTCGTCTGTGTCTCGTCTGTCGTCTGTGTCTCGTCGGTCGTCTGTGTCTCGTCGGTCGTCTGTGTCTCGTCGGTCGTCTGTGTCTCGTCTGTCATCTGTGTCTCGTCTGTCATCTGTGTCTCGTCTGTCGTCTGTGTCTCGTCTGTCGTCTGTGTCTCGTCTTTGTCTCGTCTGTCATCTGTGTCTCGTCTGTCGTCTGTGTCTCGTCTGTCATCTGTGTCTCGTCTGTCGTCTGTGTCTCGTCTGTCATCTGTGTCTCGTCGGTCGTCTGTGTCTCGTCTGTCATCTGTGTCTCGTCGGTCGTCTGTGTCTCGTCGGTCGTCTGTGTCTCGTCTGTCATCTGTGTCTCGTCTTTGTCTCGTCTGTCGTCTGTGTCTCGTCTGTCGTCTGTGTCTCGTCTGTCATCTGTGTCTCGTCTGTCGTCTGTGTCTCGTCTGTCATCTGTGTCTCGTCGGTCGTCTGTGTCTCGTCTGTCATCTGTGTCTCGTCGGTCGTCTGTGTCTCGTCGGTCGTCTGTGTCTCGTCTGTCATCTGTGTCTCGTCTGTCGTCTGTGTCTCGTCTGTCATCTGTGTCTCGTCTGTCGTCTGTGTCTCGTCTGTCATCTGTGTCTCGTCTGTCGTCTGTGTCTCGTCTGTCGTCTGTGTCTCGTCGGTCGTCTGTGTCTCGTCTGTCATCTGTGTCTCGTCTGTCATCTGTGTCTCGTCTGTCGTCTGTGTCTCGTCTGTCATCTGTGTCTCGTCTGTCGTCTGTGTCTCGTCTGTCGTCTGTGTCTCGTCTGTCGTCTGTGTCTCGTCTGTCGTCTGTGTCTCGTCGGTCGTCTGTGTCTCGTCTGTCGTCTGTGTCTCGTCGGTCGTCTGTGTCTCGTCTGTCGTCTGTGTCTCGTCTGTCGTCTGTGTCTCGTCTGTCTTCTGTGTCTCGTCTGTCTTCTGTGTCTCGTCTATCATCTGTGTCTCGTCTGTCGTCTGTGTCTCGTCTGTCGTCTGTGTCTCGTATGTCGTCTGTGTCTCGTCTGTCGTCTGTGTCTCGTCTGTCGTCTGTGTCTCGTCTGTCGTCTGTGTCTCGTCTGTCATCTGTGTCTCGTCTGTCATCTGTGTCTCGTCTGTCGTCTGTGTCTCGTCTGTCCTCTGTGTCTCGTCTGTCATCTGTGTCTCGTCTGTCATCTGTGTCTCGTTTGTCATCTGTGTCTCGTCTGTGTCTCGTCTGTCGTCTGTGTCTCGTCTGTCATCTGTGTCTCGTCTGTCATCTGTGTCTCGTCTGTCGTCTGTGTCTCGTCTGTCGTCTGTGTCTCGTCTGTGTCTCGTCTGTCATCTGTGTCTCGTCTGTCGTCTGTGTCTCGTCTGTCATCTGTGTCTCGTCTGTCATCTGTGTCTCGTCTGTCATCTGTGTCTCGTCTGTCATCTGTGTCTCGTCTGTCATCTGTGTCTCGTCTGTCGTCTGTGTCTCGTCTGTCGTCTGTGTCTCTTCTGTCGTCTGTGTCTCGTCTGTCATCTGTGTCTCGTCTGTTATCTGTGTCTCGTCTGTCGTCTGTGTCTCGTCTGTCGTCTGTGTCTCGTCTGTCGTCTGTGTCTCGTCTGTCGTCTGTGTCTCGTCTGTCATCTGTGTCTCGTCTGTGTCTCGTCTGTCGTCTGTGTCTCGTCTGTCATCTGTGTCTCGTCTGTGTCTCGTCTGTCGTCTGTGTCTCGTCGGTCGTCTGTGTCTCGTCGGTCGTCTGTGTCTCGTCGGTCATCTGTGTCTCGTCGGTCGTCTGTGTCTCGTCGGTCGTCTGTGTCTCGTCGGTCGTCTGTGTCTCGTCGGTCGTCTGTGTCTCGTCGGTCGTCTGTGTCTCGTCTGTCATCTGTGTCTCGTCTGTCGTCTGTGTCTCGTCTGTCGTCTGTGTCTCGTCTGTAGTCTGTGTCTCGTCTGTCATCTGTGTCTCGTCTGTCATCTGTGTCTCGTCTGTCGTCTGTGTCTCGTCTGTCGTCTGTGTCTCGTCTGTCTTCTGTGTCTCGTCTGTCATCTGTGTCTCGTCTGTCGTCTGTGTCTCGTCTGTCGTCTGTGTCTCGTCTGTCGTCTGTGTCTCGTCTGTCGTCTGTGTCTCGTTTGTCGTCTGTGTCTCGTCGGTCGTCTGTGTCTCGTCTGTCATCTGTGTCTCGTCTGTCATCTGTGTCTCGTCTGTCGTCTGTGTCTCGTCTGTCGTCTGCATCTCGTCTGTCATCTGTGTCTCGTCTGTCGTCTGTGTCTCGTCTGTCGTCTGTGTCTCGTCTGTCGTCTGTGTCTCGTCTGTCATCTGTGTCTCGTCTGTGTCTCGTCTGTCATCTGTGTCTCGTCTGTGTCTCGTCTGTCATCTGTGTCTCGTCTGTCACCTGTGTCTCGTCTGTCATCTGTGTCTCGTCTGTCGTCTGTGTCTCGTCTGTCGTCTGTGTCTCGTCTGTCATCTGTGTCTCGTCTGTCACCTGTGTCTCGTCTGTCATCTGTGTCTCGTCTGTCGTCTGCATCTCGTCTGTCATCTGTGTCTCGTCTGTCATCTGTGTCTCGTCTGTGTCTCGTCTGTCGTCTGTGTCTCGTCTGTGTCTCGTCTGTCATCTGTGTCTCGTCTGTGTCTCGTCTGTGTCTCGTCTGTGTCTCGTCTGTCATCTGTGTCTCGTCTGTGTCTCGTCTGTCATCTGTGTCTCGTCTGTCGTCTGTGTCTCGTCTGTCGTCTGTGTCTCGTCTGTCGTCTGTGTCTCGTCTGTCGTCTGTGTCTCGTCTGTCGTCTGTGTCTCGTCTGTCGTCTGTGTCTCGTCTGTCGTCTGTGTCTCGTCTGTCATCTGTGTCTCGTCTGTCGTCTGTGTCTCGTCTGTCGTCTGTGTCTCGTCTGTCGTCTGTGTCTCGTCTGTCATCTGTGTCTCTTCTGTCATCTGTGTCTCGTCTGTGTCTCGTCTGTCATCTGTGTCTCGTCTGTCGTCTGTGTCTCGTCTGTCATCTGTGTCTCGTCTGTCGTCTGTGTCTCATCTGTGTCTCGTCTGTCATCTGTGTTTCGTCTGTCGTCTGTGTCTCGTCTGTCGTCTGTGTCTCGTCTGTCATCTGTGTCTCGTCTGTCATCTGTGTCTCGTCTGTGTCTCGTCTGTCATCTGTGTCTCGTCTGTGTCTCGTCTGTCATCTGTGTCTCGTCTGTCACCTGTGTCTCGTCTGTCGTCTGTGTCTCGTCTGTCGTCTGTGTCTCGTCTGTCATCTGTGTCTCGTCTGTCACCTGTGTCTCGTCTGTCACCTGTGTCTCGTCTGTCATCTGTGTCTCGTCTGTCGTCTGCATCTCGTCTGTCATCTGTGTCTCGTCTGTCATCTGTGTCTCGTCTGTGTCTCGTCTGTGTCTCGTCTGTGTCTCGTCTGTCATCTGTGTCTCGGCTGTCATCTGTGTCTCGTCTGTGTCTCATCTGTCGTCTGTGTCTCGTCTGTCATCTGTGTCTCGTCTGTCGTCTGTGTCTCATCTGTCGTCTGTGTCTCGTCTGTCGTCTGTGTCTCGTCTGTCGTCTGTGTCTCGTCTGTCGTCTGTGTCTCGTCTGTCGTCTGTGTCTCGTCTGTCGTCTGTGTCTCGTCTGTCGTCTGTGCCTCGTCTGTCGTCTGTGTCTCGTCTGTCGTCTGTGTCTCGTCTGTCATCTGTGTCTCGTCTGTCATCTGTGTCTCGTCTGTGTCTCGTCTGTCATCTGTGTCTCGTCTGTCGTCTGTGTCTCGTCTGTCATCTGTGTTTCGTCTGTCGTCTGTGTCTCGTCTGTCGTCTGTGTCTCGTCTGTCGTCTGTGTCTCGTCTGTCGTCTGTGTCTCGTCTGTCGTCTGTGTCTCGTCTGTCGTCTGTGTCTCGTCTGTCGTCTGTGTCTCGTCTGTCATCTGTGTCTCGTCTGTCATCTGTGTCTCGTCTGTCGTCTGTGTCTCGTCGGTCGTCTGTGCCTCGTCGGTCGTCTGTGCCTCGTCTGTCTTCTGTGTCTCGTCTGTCATCTGTGTCTCGTCTGTCAACTGTGTCTCGTCTGTCATCTGTGTCTCGTCTGTCGTCTGTGTCTCGTCTGTCATCTGTGTCTCGTCTGTCATCTGTGTCTCGTCGGTCGTCTGTGTCTCGTCTGTCATCTGTGTCTCGTCTGTCGTCTGTGTCTCGTCTGTCATCTGTGTCTCGTCTGTCGTCTGTGTCTCGTCTGTGTCTCGTCTGTGTCTCGTCGGTCGTCTGTGTCTCGTCTGTCATCTGTGTCTCGTCTGTCGTCTGTGTCTCGTCTGTCATCTGTGTCTCGTCTGTCATCTGTGTCTCGTCGGTCGTCTGTGTCTCGTCTGTCATCTGTGTCTCATCTGTCATCTGTGTCTCGTCTGTCATCTGTGTCTCGTCTGTCGTCTGTGTCTCGTCTGTGTCTCGTCTGTGTCTCGTCGGTCGTCTGTGTCTCGTCTGTCATCTGTGTCTCGTCTGTCGTCTGTGTCTCGTCTGTCGTCTGTGTCTCGTCTGTGTCTTGTCTGTGTCTCGTCTGTCGTCTGTGTCTCGTCTGTCATCTGTGTCTCGTCGGTCGTCTGTGTCTCGTCTGTCATATGTGTCTCGTCGGTCGTCTGTGTCTCGTCTGTCATCTGTGTCTCGTCTGTCGTCTGTGTCTCGTCTGTGTCTCGTCTGTCGTCTGTGTCTCGTTGGTGTCTCGTCTGTCGTCTGTGTCTCGTCTGTCATCTGTGTCTCGTCGGTCGTCTGTGTCTCGTCTGTCATCTGTGTCTCGTCGGTCGTCTGTGTCTCGTCTGTCATCTGTGTCTCGTCTGTCGTCTGTGTCTCGTCTGTGTCTCGTCTGTCATCTGTGTCTCGTCTGTCGTCTGTGTCTCGTCTGTCATCTGTGTCTCGTCTGTCGTCTGTGTCTCGTCTGTCGTCTGTGTCTTGTCTGTCGTCTGTGTCTCGTCTGTCGTCTGTGTCTCGTCTGTCGTCTGTGTCTCGTCTGTCATCTGTGTCTCGTCTGTCGTCTGTGTCTCGTCTGTCGTCTGTGTCTCGTCTGTCGTCTGTGTCTCGTCTGTCATCTGTGTCTCGTCTGTCATCTGTGTCTCGTCTGTGTCTCGTCTGTCATCTGTGTCTCGTCTGTCGTCTGTGTCTCGTCTGTCATCTGTGTTTCGTCTGTCGTCTGTGTCTCGTCTGTCGTCTGTGTCTCGTCTGTCGTCTGTGTCTCGTCTGTCGTCTGTGTCTCGTCTGTCATCTGTGTCTCGTCTGTCGTCTGTGTCTCGTCTGTCGTCTGTGTCTCGTCTGTCATCTGTGTCTCGTCTGTCATCTGTGTCTCGTCTGTCGTCTGTGTCTCGTCGGTCGTCTGTGCCTCGTCGGTCGTCTGTGCCTCGTCTGTCATCTGTGTCTCGTCTGTCATCTGTGTCTCGTCTGTCAACTGTGTCTCGTCTGTCATCTGTGTCTCGTCTGTCGTCTGTGTCTCGTCTGTCATCTGTGTCTCGTCTGTCATCTGTGTCTCGTCGGTCGTCTGTGTCTCGTCTGTCATCTGTGTCTCGTCGGTCGTCTGTGTCTCGTCTGTCATCTGTGTCTCGTTTGTCGTCTGTGTCTCGTCTGTCATCTGTGTCTCGTCTGTCATCTGTGTCTCGTCGGTCGTCTGTGTCTCGTCTATCATCTGTGTCTCGTCGGTCGTCTGTGTCTCGTCTGTGTCTTGTCTGTCGTCTGTGTCTCGTCTGTGTCTCGTCTGTGTCTCGTCTGTCGTCTGTGTCTCGTCAACGTCTCGTCTGTCGTCTGTGTCTCGTCTGTGTCTCGTCTGTCGTCTGTGTCTCCTCTGTCGTCTGTGTCTCGTCTGTGTCTCGTCTGTCGTCTGTGTCTCGTCGGTCGTCTGTGTCTCGTCTGTGTCTCGTCTGTGTCTCGTCTGTCATCTGTGTCTCGTCGGTCGTCTGTGTCTCGTCTGTCGTCTGTGTCTCGTCTGTCGTCTGTGTCTCGTTTGTCGTCTGTGTCTCCTCTGTCGTCTGTGTCTCGTCTGTCGTCTGTGTCTCGTCTGTCGTCTGCGTCTCGTCTGTCGTCTGTGTCTCGTCTGTGTCTCGTCTGTCGTCTGTGTCTCATCTGTGTCTCGTCTGTCATCTGTGTCTCGTCTGTCATCTGTGTCTCGTCTGTCGTCTGTGTCTCATCTGTGTCTCGTCTGTCATCTGTGTCTCGTCTGTCGTCTGTGTCTCGTCTATCGTCTGTGTCTCGTCTGTGTCTCGTCTGTCATCTGTGTCTCGTCTGTCGTCTGTGTCTCGTCTGTCGTCTGTGTCTCGTCTGTCATCTGTGTCTCGTCTGTCATCTGTGTCTCGTCGGTCGTCTGTGTCTCGTCTGTCATCTGTGTCTCGTCTGTCGTCTGTGTCTCGTCTGTCATCTGTGTCTCGTCTGTCGTCTGTGTCTCGTCTGTGTCTCGTCTGTGTCTCGTCGGTCGTCTGTGTCTCGTCTGTCATCTGTGTCTCGTCTGTCGTCTGTGTCTCGTCTGTCATCTGTGTCTCGTCTGTCATCTGTGTCTCGTCGGTCGTCTGTGTCTCGTCTGTCATCTGTGTCTCATCTGTCATCTGTGTCTCGTCTGTCATCTGTGTCTCGTCTGTCGTCTGTGTCTCGTCTGTGTCTCGTCTGTGTCTCGTCGGTCGTCTGTGTCTCGTCTGTCATCTGTGTCTCGTCTGTCGTCTGTGTCTCGTCTGTCGTCTGTGTCTCGTCTGTGTCTTGTCTGTGTCTCGTCTGTCGTCTGTGTCTCGTCTGTCATCTGTGTCTCGTCGGTCGTCTGTGTCTCGTCTGTCATCTGTGTCTCGTCTGTCGTCTGTGTCTCGTCTGTCGTCTGTGTCTCGTCTGTGTCTTGTCTGTGTCTCGTCTGTCGTCTGTGTCTCGTCTGTCATCTGTGTCTCGTCGGTCGTCTGTGTCTCGTCTGTCGTCTGTGTCTCGTCTGTCATCTGTGTCTCGTCTGTCGTCTGTGTCTCGTCTGTGTCTTGTCTGTGTCTCGTCTGTCATCTGTGTCTCGTCGGTCGTCTGTGTCTCGTCGGTCGTCTGTGTCTCGTCTGTCATCTGTGTCTCGTCTGTCGTCTGTGTCTCGTCTGTGTCTCGTCTGTCGTCTGTGTCTCGTTGGTGTCTCGTCTGTCGTCTGTGTCTCGTCTGTCATCTGTGTCTCGTCGGTCGTCTGTGTCTCGTCTGTCATCTGTGTCTCGTCGGTCGTCTGTGTCTCGTCTGTCATCTGTGTCTCGTCTGTCGTCTGTGTCTCGTCTGTGTCTCGTCTGTCATCTGTGTCTCGTCTGTCGTCTGTGTCTCGTCTGTCATCTGTGTCTCGTCTGTCGTCTGTGTCTCGTCTGTCGTCTGTGTCTTGTCTGTCGTCTGTGTCTCGTCTGTCGTCTGTGTCTCGTCTGTCGTCTGTGTCTCGTCTGTCATCTGTGTCTCGTCTGTCGTCTGTGTCTCGTCTGTCGTCTGTGTCTCGTCTGTCGTCTGTGTCTCGTCTGTCATCTGTGTCTCGTCTGTCATCTGTGTCTCGTCTGTGTCTCGTCTGTCATCTGTGTCTCGTCTGTCGTCTGTGTCTCGTCTGTCATCTGTGTTTCGTCTGTCGTCTGTGTCTCGTCTGTCGTCTGTGTCTCGTCTGTCGTCTGTGTCTCGTCTGTCGTCTGTGTCTCGTCTGTCATCTGTGTCTCGTCTGTCGTCTGTGTCTCGTCTGTCGTCTGTGTCTCGTCTGTCATCTGTGTCTCGTCTGTCATCTGTGTCTCGTCTGTCGTCTGTGTCTCGTCGGTCGTCTGTGCCTCGTCGGTCGTCTGTGCCTCGTCTGTCATCTGTGTCTCGTCTGTCATCTGTGTCTCGTCTGTCAACTGTGTCTCGTCTGTCATCTGTGTCTCGTCTGTCGTCTGTGTCTCGTCTGTCATCTGTGTCTCGTCTGTCATCTGTGTCTCGTCGGTCGTCTGTGTCTCGTCTGTCATCTGTGTCTCGTCGGTCGTCTGTGTCTCGTCTGTCATCTGTGTCTCGTTTGTCGTCTGTGTCTCGTCTGTCATCTGTGTCTCGTCTGTCATCTGTGTCTCGTCGGTCGTCTGTGTCTCGTCTATCATCTGTGTCTCGTCGGTCGTCTGTGTCTCGTCTGTGTCTTGTCTGTCGTCTGTGTCTCGTCTGTGTCTCGTCTGTGTCTCGTCTGTCGTCTGTGTCTCGTCAACGTCTCGTCTGTCGTCTGTGTCTCGTCTGTGTCTCGTCTGTCGTCTGTGTCTCCTCTGTCGTCTGTGTCTCGTCTGTGTCTCGTCTGTCGTCTGTGTCTCGTCGGTCGTCTGTGTCTCGTCTGTGTCTCGTCTGTGTCTCGTCTGTCATCTGTGTCTCGTCGGTCGTCTGTGTCTCGTCTGTCGTCTGTGTCTCGTCTGTCGTCTGTGTCTCGTTTGTCGTCTGTGTCTCCTCTGTCGTCTGTGTCTCGTCTGTCGTCTGTGTCTCGTCTGTCGTCTGCGTCTCGTCTGTCGTCTGTGTCTCGTCTGTGTCTCGTCTGTCGTCTGTGTCTCATCTGTGTCTCGTCTGTCATCTGTGTCTCGTCTGTCATCTGTGTCTCGTCTGTCGTCTGTGTCTCATCTGTGTCTCGTCTGTCATCTGTGTCTCGTCTGTCGTCTGTGTCTCGTCTATCGTCTGTGTCTCGTCTGTGTATCGTCTGTCATCTGTGTCTCGTCTGTGTCTCGTCTGTCATCTGTGTCTCGTCTGTCATCTGTGTCTCGTCTGTCGTCTGTGTCTCGTCTGTCGTCTCGTCTGTCGTCTGTGTCTCGTCTGTCGTCTGTGTCTCGTCGGTCGTCTGTGTCTCGTCTGTGTCTCGTCTGTCATCTGTGTCTCGTCTGTGTCTCGTCTGTCATCTGTGTCTCGTCTGTCACCTGTGTCTCGTCTGTCATCTGTGTCTCGTCTGTCGTCTGTGTCTCGTCTGTCGTCTGTGTCTCGTCTGTCATCTGTGTCTCGTCTGTCACCTGTGTCTCGTCTGTCATCTGTGTCTCGTCTGTCGTCTGTGTCTCGTCTGTCGTCTGTGTCTCGTCTGTCGTCTGTGTCTCGTCTGTCGTCTGTGTCTCGTCTGTCACCTGTGTCTCGTCTGTCATCTGTGTCTCGTCTGTCATCTGTGTCTCGTCTGTGTTTCGTCTGTCGTCTGTGTCTCGTCTGTGTCTCGTCTGTCATCTGTGTCTCGTCTGTCATCTGTGTCTCGTCTGTGTCTCGTCTGTCATCTGTGTCTCGTCTGTCGTCTGTGTCTCGTCTGTCATCTGTGTCTCGTCTGTCGTCTGTGTCTCGTCTGTCGTCTGTGTCTCGTCTGTCGTCTGTGTCTCGTCTGTCGTCTGTGTCTCGTCTGTCGTCTGTGTCTCATCTGTCATCTGTGTCTCGTCTGTCGTCTGTGTCTCTTCTGTCATCTGTGTCTCGTCTGTCATCTGTGTCTCGTCGGTCGTCTGTGTCTCGTCTGTCATCTGTGTCTCGTCTGTCACCTGTGTCTCGTCTGTCATCTGTGTCTCGTCTGTCGTCTGCATCTCGTCTGTCATCTGTGTCTCGTCTGTCATCTGTGTCTCGTCTGTGTTTCGTCTGTCGTCTGTGTCTCGTCTGTGTCTCGTCTGTCATCTGTGTCTCGTCTGTCATCTGTGTCTCGTCTGTGTCTCGTCTGTCATCTGTGTCTCGTCTGTCGTCTGTGTCTCGTCTGTCATCTGTGTCTCGTCTGTCGTCTGTGTCTCGTCTGTCGTCTGTGTCTCGTCTGTCGTCTGTGTCTCGTCTGTCGTCTGTGTCTCGTCTGTCGTCTGTGTCTCGTCTGTCGTCTGTGTCTCGTCTGTCGTCTGTGTCTCGTCTGTCATCTGTGTCTCGTCTGTCATCTGTGTCTCGTCTGTGTCTCGTCTGTCATCTGTGTCTCGTCTGTCGTCTGTGTCTCGTCTGTGTCTCGTCTGTCATCTGTGTCTCGTCTGTCGTCTGTGTCTCGTCTATCATCTGTGTCTCGTCGGTCGTCTGTGTCTCGTCTGTGTCTCGTCTGTCGTCTGTGTCTCGTCTGTGTCTCGTCTGTGTCTCGTCTGTCGTCTGTGTCTCGTCTGTGTCTCGTCTGTCGTCTGTGTCTCGTCTGTGTCTCGTCTGTCGTCTGTGTCTCGTCTGTCGTCTGTGTCTCGTCTGTGTCTCGTCTGTCGTCTGTGTCTCGTCGGTCGTCTGTGTCTCGTCTGTGTCTCGTCTGTGTCTCGTCTGTCGTCTGTGTCTCGTCTGTGTCTCGTCTGTCGTCTGTGTCTCGTCTGTGTCTCGTCTGTCGTCTGTGTCTCGTCTGTCGTCTGTGTCTCGTCTGTGTCTCGTCTGTCGTCTGTGTCTCGTCTGTGTCTCGTCTGTCGTCTGTGTCTCATCTGTCGTCTGTGTCTCGTCTGTGTCTCGTCTGTCGTCTGTGTCTCGTCGGTCATCTGTGTCTCGTCGGTCGTCTGTGTCTCGTCTGTCGTCTGTGTCTCGTCTGTCGTCTGTGTCTCGTTTGTCGTCTGTGTCTCCTCTGTCGTCTGTGTCTCGTCTGTCGTCTGTGTCTCGTCTGTCGTCTGTGTCTCGTCTGTCGTCTGTGTCTCGTCTGTCATCTGTGTCTCGTCTGTCGTCTGTGTCTCATCTGTGTCTCGTCTGTCATCTGTGTCTCGTCTGTCGTCTGTGTCTCGTCTATCGTCTGTGTCTCGTCTGTGTATCGTCTGTCATCTGTGTCTCGTCTGTGTCTCGTCTGTCGTCTGTGTCTCGTCTGTCGTCTGTGTCTCGTCTGTCGTCTGTGTCTCGTCTGTCATCTGTGTCTCGTCTGTCGTCTGTGTCTCGTCTGTCGTCTCGTCTGTCGTCTGTGTCTCGTCTGTCGTCTGTGTCTCGTCTGTCATCTGTGTCTCGTCTGTGTCTCGTCTGTCATCTGTGTCTCGTCTGTCACCTGTGTCTCGTCTGTCATCTGTGTCTCGTCTTTCGTCTGTGTCTCGTCTGTCGTCTGTGTCTCGTCTGTCATCTGTGTCTCGTCTGTCACCTGTGTCTCGTCTGTCATCTGTGTCTCGTCTGTCGTCTGCATCTCGTCTGTCATCTGTGTCTCGTCTGTCATCTGTGTCTCGTCTGTGTCTCGTCTGTCGTCTGTGTCTCGTCTGTGTCTCGTCTGTCATCTGTGTCTCGTCTGTCATCTGTGTCTCGTCTGTGTCTCGTCTGTCATCTGTGTCTCGTCTGTCGTCTGTGTCTCGTCTGTCGTCTGTGTCTCGTCTGTCGTCTGTGTCTCGTCTGTCGTCTGTGTCTCGTCTGTCGTCTGTGTCTCGTCTGTCGTCTGTGTCTCGTCTGTCATCTGTGTCTCGTCTGTCGTCTGTGTCTCGTCTGTCGTCTGTGTCTCGTCTGTCGTCTGTGTCTCGTCTGTCATCTGTGTCTCGTCTGTCATCTGTGTCTCGTCTGTGTCTCGTCTGTCATCTGTGTCTCGTCTGTCGTCTGTGTCTCGTCTGTCATCTGTGTCTCGTCTGTCGTCTGTGTCTCATCTGTGTCTCGTCTGTCATCTGTGTTTCGTCTGTCGTCTGTGTCTCGTCTGTCGTCTGTGTCTCGTCTGTCATCTGTGTCTCGTCTGTCATCTGTGTCTCGTCGGTCGTCTGTGTCTCGTCTGTCGTCTGTGTCTCGTCTGTCATCTGTGTCTCGTCTGTCATCTGTGTCTCGTCTGTGTCTCGTCTGTCATCTGTGTCTCGTCTGTCGTCTGTGTCTCGTCTGTCATCTGTGTCTCGTCTGTCGTCTGTGTCTCATCTGTGTCTCGTCTGTCATCTGTGTCTCGTCTGTCATCTGTGTTTCGTCTGTCGTCTGTGTCTCGTCTGTCATCTGTGTCTCGTCTGTCATCTGTGTCTCGTCGGTCGTCTGTGTCTCGTCTGTCATCTGTGTCTCGTCTGTCGTCTGTGTCTCGTCTGTCATCTGTGTCTCGTCTGTCGTCTGTCGTCTGTGTCTCGTCTGTCATCTGTGTCTCGTCTGTCATCTGTGTCTCGTCGGTCGTCTGTGTCTCGTCTGTCATCTGTGTCTCATCTGTCATCTGTGTCTCGTCTGTCATCTGTGTCTCGTCTGTCGTCTGTGTCTCGTCTGTGTCTCGTCTGTGTCTCGTCGGTCATCTGTGTCTCGTCTGTCATCTGTGTCTCGTCTGTCGTCTGTGTCTCGTCTGTCGTCTGTGTCTCGTCTGTGTCTTGTCTGTGTCTCGTCGGTCGTCTGTGTCTCGTCTGTCATATGTGTCTCGTCGGTCGTCTGTGTCTCGTCTGTCATCTGTGTCTCGTCTGTCGTCTGTGTCTCGTCTGTGTCTCGTCTGTCGTCTGTGTCTCGTCTGTCGTCTGTGTCTCGTCTGTCATCTGTGTCTCGTCGGTCGTCTGTGTCTCGTCTGTCATCTGTGTCTCGTCGGTCGTCTGTGTCTCGTCTGTCATCTGTGTCTCGTCTGTCGTCTGTGTCTCGTCTGTGTCTCGTCTGTCATCTGTGTCTCGTCTGTCATCTGTGTCTCGTCTGTCGTCTGTGTCTCGTCTGTCATCTGTGTCTCGTCTGTCATCTGTGTCTCGTCTGTGTCTCGTCTGTCATCTGTGTCTCGTCTGTCATCTGTGTCTCGTCTGTCGTCTGTGTCTCGTCTATCATCTGTGTCTCGTCGGTCGTCTGTGTCTCGTCGGTCGTCTGTGTCTCGTCTGTCATCTGTGTCTCGTCTGTGTCTCGTCTGTGTCTCGTCTGTCGTCTGTGTCTCGTCTGTCGTCTGTGTCTCGTCTGTCGTCTGTGTCTCGTCGGTCGTCTGTGTCTCGTCTGTCATATGTGTCTCGTCGGTCGTCTGTGTCTCGTCTGTCATCTGTGTCTCGTCTGTCGTCTGTGTCTCGTCTGTGTCTCGTCTGTCGTCTGTGTCTCGTCTGTCATCTGTGTCTCGTCGGTCGTCTGTGTCTCGTCTGTCATCTGTGTCTCGTCGGTCGTCTGTGTCTCGTCTGTCATCTGTGTCTCGTCTGTCGTCTGTGTCTCATCTGTGTCTCGTCTGTCGTCTGTGTCTCGTCTGTCGTCTGTGTCTCGTCTGTGTCTTGTCTGTGTCTCGTCTGTCGTCTGTGTCTCGTCTGTCATCTGTGTCTCGTCGGTCGTCTGTGTCTAGTCTGTCATATGTGTCTCGTCGGTCGTCTGTGTCTCGTCTGTCATCTGTGTCTCGTCTGTCGTCTGTGTCTCGTCTGTGTCTCGTCTGTCGTCTGTGTCTCGTCTGTCGTCTGTGTCTCGTCTGTCATCTGTGTCTCGTCGGTCGTCTGTGTCTCGTCTGTCATCTGTGTCTCGTCGGTCGTCTGTGTCTCGTCTGTCATCTGTGTCTCGTCTGTCGTCTGTGTCTCGTCTGTGTCTCGTCTGTCATCTGTGTCTCGTCTGTCATCTGTGTCTCGTCTGTCGTCTGTGTCTCGTCTGTCATCTGTGTCTCGTCTGTCATCTGTGTCTCGTCTGTGTCTCGTCTGTCATCTGTGTCTCGTCTGTCATCTGTGTCTCGTCTGTCGTCTGTGTCTCGTCTATCATCTGTGTCTCGTCGGTCGTCTGTGTCTCGTCTGTGTCTCGTCTGTCGTCTGTGTCTCGTCTGTCATCTGTGTCTCGTCTGTGTCTCGTCTGTGTCTCGTCTGTCGTCTGTGTCTCGTCTGTCGTCTGTGTCTCGTCTGTCGTCTGTGTCTCGTCTGTGTCTCGTTTGTCGTCTGTGTCTCGTCGGTCGTCTGTGTCTCGTCTGTCATATGTGTCTCGTCGGTCGTCTGTGTCTCGTCTGTCATCTGTGTCTCGTCTGTCGTCTGTGTCTCGTCTGTGTCTCGTCTGTCGTCTGTGTCTCGTCTGTCATCTGTGTCTCGTCGGTCGTCTGTGTCTCGTCTGTCATCTGTGTCTCGTCGGTCGTCTGTGTCTCGTCTGTCATCTGTGTCTCGTCTGTCGTCTGTGTCTCGTCTGTGTCTCGTCTGTCATTTGTGTCTCGTCTGTCGTCTGTGTCTCGTCTATCATCTGTGTCTCGTCGGTCGTCTGTGTCTCGTCTGTGTCTCGTCGGTCGTCTGTGTCTCGTCTGTGTCTCGTCTGTCGTCTGTGTCTCGTCTGTGTCTCGTCTGTCATCTGTGTCTCGTCTGTCATCTGTGTCTCGTCTGTCATCTGTGTCTCGTCGGTCGTCTGTGTCTCGTCTGTCATCTGTGTCTCGTCGGTCGTCTGTGTCTCGTCTGTCATCTGTGTCTCGTCTGTCGTCTGTGTCTCGTCTGTGTCTCGTCTGTCATCTGTGTCTCGTCTGTCGTCTGTGTCTCGTCTATCATCTGTGTCTCGTCGGTCGTCTGTGTCTCGTCTGTGTCTCGTCTGTCGTCTGTGTCTCGTCGGTCGTCTGTGTCTCGTCTGTGTCTCGTCTGTCGTCTGTGTCTCGTCTGTCATCTGTGTCTCGTCGGTCGTCTGTGTCACGTCTGTGTCTCGTCTGTCATCTGTGTCTCGTCTGTCGTCTGTGCCTCGTCTGTCATCTGTGTCTCGTCTGTCATCTGTGTCTCGTCTGTGTCTCGTCGGTCGTCTGTGTCTCGTCTGTGTCTCGTCGGTCGTCTGTGTCTCGTCTTTCATCTGTGTCTCGTCGGTCGTCTGTGTCTCGTCTGTCATCTGTGTCTCGTCTGTCGTCTGTGTCTCGTCAGTGTCTCGTCTGTCATCTGTGTCTCGTCTGTCGTCTGTGTCTCGTCTGTCGTCTGTGTCTCGTCTGTGTCTCGTCTGTCACCTGTGTCTCGTCTGTGTCTCGTCTGTGTCTCGTCTGTGTCTCGTCTGTCGTCTGTGTCTCGTCGGTCGTCTGTGTCTCGTCTGTGTCTCGTCTGTGTCTCGTCGGTCGTCTGTGTCTCGTCTGTGTCTCGTCTGTCGTCTGTGTCTCGTCGGTCGTCTGTGTCTCGTCTGTGTCTCGTCTGTGTCTCGTCTGTCGTCTGTGTCTCGTCTGTGTCTCGTCTGTCGTCTGTGTCTCGTCTGTGTCTCGTCTGTCGTCTGTGTCTCGTCTGTCATCTGTGTCTCGTCTGTAGTCTGTGTCTCGTCTGTGTCTCGTCGGTCGTCTGTGTCTCGTCTGTCATCTGTGTCTCGTCGGTCGTCTGTGTCTCGTCGGTCGTCTGTGTCTCGTCTGTGTCTCGTCTGTCGTCTGTGTCTCGTCGGTCGTCTGTGTCTCGTCTGTGTCTCGTCTGTCATCTGTGTCTCGTCTGTCATCTGTGCCTCGTCTGTCATCTGTGTCTCGTCTGTCATCTGTGTCTCGTCTGTGTCTCGTCTGTCGTCTGTGTGTCGTCTGTGTCTCGTCTGTCATCTGTGTCTCGTCTGTCGTCTGTGTCTCGTCTATCATCTGTGTCTCGTCTGTGTCTCGTCTGTCGTCTGTGTCTCGTCGGTCGTCTGTGTCTCGTCTGTGTCTCGTCTGTCGTCTGTGTCTCGTCTTTCATCTGTGTCTCGACGGTCGTCTGTGTCTCGTCTGTCATCTGTGTCTCGTCTGTCGTCTGTGTCTCGTCAGTGTCTCGTCTGTCATCTGTGTCTCGTCTGTCGTCTGTGTCTCGTCTGTCATCTGTGTCTCGTCTGTCGTCTGTGTCTCGTCTGTGTCTCGTCTGTCACCTGTGTCTCGTCTGTGTCTCGTCTGTGTCTCGTCTGTGTCTCGTCTGTCGTCTGTGTCTCGTCGGTCGTCTGTGTCTCGTCTGTGTCTCGTCTGTGTCTCGTCGGTCGTCTGTGTCTCGTCTGTGTCTCGTCTGTCGTCTGTGTCTCGTCGGTCGTCTGTGTCTCGTCTGTGTCTCGTCTGTGTCTCGTCTGTCGTCTGTGTCTCGTCTGTGTCTCGTCTGTCGTCTGTGTCTCGTCTGTGTCTCGTCTGTCATCTGTGTCTCGTCTGTAGTCTGTGTCTGTCTGTGTCTCGTCTGTCGTCTGTGTCTCGTCTGTCATCTGTGTCTCGTCTGTAGTCTGTGTCTGTCTGTGTCTCGTCTGTCGTCTGTGTCTCGTCTGTCGTCTGTGTCTCGTCTGTCATCTGTGTCTCGTCGGTCGTCTGTGTCTCGTCTGTCATCTGTGTCTCGTCTGTCGTCTGTGTCTCGTCGGTCGTCTGTGTCTCGTCTGTGTCTCGTCTGTCGTCTGTGTCTCGTCTGTCATCTGTGTCTCGTCGGTCGTCTGTGTCACGTCTGTGTCTCGTCTGTCATCTGTGTCTCGTCTGTCGTCTGTGCCTCGTCTGTCATCTGTGTCTCGTCTGTCATCTGTGTCTCGTCTGTGTCTCGTCGGTCGTCTGTGTCTCGTCTGTGTCTCGTCGGTCGTCTGTGTCTCGTCTTTCATCTGTGTCTCGTCGGTCGTCTGTGTCTCGTCTGTCATCTGTGTCTCGTCTGTCGTCTGTGTCTCGTCAGTGTCTCGTCTGTCATCTGTGTCTCGTCTGTCGTCTGTGTCTCGTCTGTCGTCTGTGTCTCGTCTGTGTCTCGTCTGTCACCTGTGTCTCGTCTGTGTCTCGTCTGTGTCTCGTCTGTGTCTCGTCTGTCGTCTGTGTCTCGTCGGTCGTCTGTGTCTCGTCTGTGTCTCGTCTGTGTCTCGTCGGTCGTCTGTGTCTCGTCTGTGTCTCGTCTGTCGTCTGTGTCTCGTCGGTCGTCTGTGTCTCGTCTGTGTCTCGTCTGTGTCTCGTCTGTCGTCTGTGTCTCGTCTGTGTCTCGTCTGTCGTCTGTGTCTCGTCTGTGTCTCGTCTGTCGTCTGTGTCTCGTCTGTCATCTGTGTCTCGTCTGTAGTCTGTGTCTCGTCTGTGTCTCGTCGGTCGTCTGTGTCTCGTCTGTCATCTGTGTCTCGTCGGTCGTCTGTGTCTCGTCGGTCGTCTGTGTCTCGTCTGTGTCTCGTCTGTCGTCTGTGTCTCGTCGGTCGTCTGTGTCTCGTCTGTGTCTCGTCTGTCATCTGTGTCTCGTCTGTCATCTGTGCCTCGTCTGTCATCTGTGTCTCGTCTGTCATCTGTGTCTCGTCTGTGTCTCGTCTGTCGTCTGTGTGTCGTCTGTGTCTCGTCTGTCATCTGTGTCTCGTCTGTCGTCTGTGTCTCGTCTATCATCTGTGTCTCGTCTGTGTCTCGTCTGTCGTCTGTGTCTCGTCGGTCGTCTGTGTCTCGTCTGTGTCTCGTCTGTCGTCTGTGTCTCGTCTTTCATCTGTGTCTCGACGGTCGTCTGTGTCTCGTCTGTCATCTGTGTCTCGTCTGTCGTCTGTGTCTCGTCAGTGTCTCGTCTGTCATCTGTGTCTCGTCTGTCGTCTGTGTCTCGTCTGTCATCTGTGTCTCGTCTGTCGTCTGTGTCTCGTCTGTGTCTCGTCTGTCACCTGTGTCTCGTCTGTGTCTCGTCTGTGTCTCGTCTGTGTCTCGTCTGTCGTCTGTGTCTCGTCGGTCGTCTGTGTCTCGTCTGTGTCTCGTCTGTGTCTCGTCGGTCGTCTGTGTCTCGTCTGTGTCTCGTCTGTCGTCTGTGTCTCGTCGGTCGTCTGTGTCTCGTCTGTGTCTCGTCTGTGTCTCGTCTGTCGTCTGTGTCTCGTCTGTGTCTCGTCTGTCGTCTGTGTCTCGTCTGTGTCTCGTCTGTCATCTGTGTCTCGTCTGTAGTCTGTGTCTGTCTGTGTCTCGTCTGTCGTCTGTGTCTCGTCTGTCATCTGTGTCTCGTCTGTAGTCTGTGTCTGTCTGTGTCTCGTCTGTCGTCTGTGTCTCGTCTGTCGTCTGTGTCTCGTCTGTCATCTGTGTCTCGTCGGTCGTCTGTGTCTCGTCTGTCATCTGTGTCTCGTCGGTCGTCTGTGTCTCGTCGGTCGTCTGTGTCTCGTCTGTGTCTCGTCTGTCGTCTGTGTCTCGTCGGTCGTCTGTGTCTCGTCTGTGTCTCGTCTGTCGTCTGTGTCTCGTCTGTCATCTGTGTCTCGTCGGTCGTCTGTGTCTCGTCTGTCATCTGTGTCTCGTCTGTCATCTGTGCCTCGTCTGTCATCTGTGTCTCGTCTGTCATCTGTGTCTCGTCTGTGTCTCGTCTGTCGTCTGTGTGTCGTCTGTGTCTCGTCTGTCATCTGTGTCTCGTCTGTCGTCTGTGTCTCGTCTATCATCTGTGTCTCGTCTGTGTCTCGTCTGTCGTCTGTGTCTCGTCGGTCGTCTGTGTCTCGTCTGTGTCTCGTCTGTCGTCTGTGTCTCGTCTGTGTCTCGTCTGTCATCTGTGTCTCGTCTGTGTCTCGTCTGTCATCTGTGTCTCGTCTGTCGTCTGCATCTCGTCTGTCGTCTGCATCTCGTCTGTCATCTGTGTCTCGTCTGTGTCTCGTCGGTCGTCTGTGTCTCGTCTGTCATCTGTGTCTTGTCTGTCGTCTGTGTCTCGTCTCATCTGTGTCTCGTCTGTCGTCTGTGTCTCGTCTGTCGTCTGTGTCTCGTCTGTGTCTCGTCTGTCATCTGTGTCTCGTCGGTCGTCTGTGTCTCGTCGGTCGTCTGTGTCTCGTCTGTCGTCTGTGTCTCGTCTGTCGTCTGTGTCTCGTCTGTCGTCTGTGTCTCGTCTGTGTCTCGTCTGTCGTCTGTGTCTCGTCTGTCATCTGTGTCTCGTCGGTCGTCTGTGTCTCGTCTGTCATCTGTGTCTCGTCGGTCGTCTGTGTCTCGTCTGTCATCTGTGTCTCGTCTGTCGTCTGTGTCTCGTCTGTGTCTCGTCTGTCATTTGTGTCTCGTCTGTCGTCTGTGTCTCGTCTATCATCTGTGTCTCGTCGGTCGTCTGTGTCTCGTCTGTGTCTCGTCGGTCGTCTGTGTCTCGTCTGTGTCTCGTCTGTCATCTGTGTCTCGTCGGTCGTCTTTGTCTCGTCTGTGTCTCGTCTGTCGTCTGTGTCTCGTCTGTGTCTCGTCTGTCATCTGTGTCTCGTCTGTGTCTCGTCTGTCGTCTGTGTCTCGTCTGTCATCTGTGTCTCGTCGGTCGTCTGTGTCTCGTCTGTCATCTGTGTCTCGTCGGTCGTCTGTGTCTCGTCTGTCATCTGTGTCTCGTCTGTCGTCTGTGTCTCGTCTGTGTCTCGTCTGTCATCTGTGTCTCGTCTGTCATCTGTGTCTCGTCGGTCGTCTGTGTCTCGTCTGTCATCTGTGTCTCGTCGGTCGTCTGTGTCTCGTCTGTCATCTGTGTCTCGTCTGTCGTCTGTGTCTCGTCTATCATCTGTTTCTCGTCGGTCGTCTGTGTCTCGTCTGTGTCTCGTCTGTCGTCTGTGTCTCGTCGGTCGTCTGTGTCTCGTCTGTGTCTCGTCTGTCGTCTGTGTCTCGTCTGTCATCTGTGTCTCGTCGGTCGTCTGTGTCACGTCTGTGTCTCGTCTGTCATCTGTGTCTCGTCTGTCGTCTGTGTCTCGTCTATCATCTGTGTCTCGTCTGTGTCTCGTCTGTCGTCTGTGTCTCGTCGGTCGTCTGTGTCTCGTCTGTGTCTCGTCTGTCGTCTGTGTCTCGTCTGTGTCTCGTCTGTCATCTGTGTCTCGTCTGTGTCTCGTCTGTCATCTGTGTCTCGTCTGTCGTCTGCATCTCGTCTGTCGTCTGCATCTCGTCTGTCATCTGTGTCTCGTCTGTGTCTCGTCGGTCGTCTGTGTCTCGTCTGTCATCTGTGTCTTGTCTGTCGTCTGTGTCTCGTCTCATCTGTGTCTCGTCTGTCGTCTGTGTCTCGTCTGTCGTCTGTGTCTCGTCTGTGTCTCGTCTGTCATCTGTGTCTCGTCGGTCGTCTGTGTCTCGTCGGTCGTCTGTGTCTCGTCTGTCGTCTGTGTCTCGTCTGTCGTCTGTGTCTCGTCTGTCGTCTGTGTCTCGTCTGTGTCTCGTCTGTCGTCTGTGTCTCGTCTGTCATCTGTGTCTCGTCGGTCGTCTGTGTCTCGTCTGTCATCTGTGTCTCGTCGGTCGTCTGTGTCTCGTCTGTCATCTGTGTCTCGTCTGTCGTCTGTGTCTCGTCTGTGTCTCGTCTGTCATTTGTGTCTCGTCTGTCGTCTGTGTCTCGTCTATCATCTGTGTCTCGTCGGTCGTCTGTGTCTCGTCTGTGTCTCGTCGGTCGTCTGTGTCTCGTCTGTGTCTCGTCTGTCATCTGTGTCTCGTCGGTCGTCTTTGTCTCGTCTGTGTCTCGTCTGTCGTCTGTGTCTCGTCTGTGTCTCGTCTGTCATCTGTGTCTCGTCTGTGTCTCGTCTGTCGTCTGTGTCTCGTCTGTCATCTGTGTCTCGTCGGTCGTCTGTGTCTCGTCTGTCATCTGTGTCTCGTCGGTCGTCTGTGTCTCGTCTGTCATCTGTGTCTCGTCTGTCGTCTGTGTCTCGTCTGTGTCTCGTCTGTCATCTGTGTCTCGTCTGTCATCTGTGTCTCGTCGGTCGTCTGTGTCTCGTCTGTCATCTGTGTCTCGTCGGTCGTCTGTGTCTCGTCTGTCATCTGTGTCTCGTCTGTCGTCTGTGTCTCGTCTATCATCTGTTTCTCGTCGGTCGTCTGTGTCTCGTCTGTGTCTCGTCTGTCGTCTGTGTCTCGTCGGTCGTCTGTGTCTCGTCTGTGTCTCGTCTGTCGTCTGTGTCTCGTCTGTCATCTGTGTCTCGTCGGTCGTCTGTGTCACGTCTGTGTCTCGTCTGTCATCTGTGTCTCGTCTGTCGTCTGTGCCTCGTCTGTCATCTGTGTCTCGTCTGTCATCTGTGTCTCGTCTGTGTCTCGTCGGTCGTCTGTGTCTCGTCTGTGTCTCGTCGGTCGTCTGTGTCTCGTCTTTCATCTGTGTCTCGTCGGTCGTCTGTGTCTCGTCTGTCATCTGTGTCTCGTCTGTCGTCTGTGTCTCGTCAGTGTCTCGTCTGTCATCTGTGTCTCGTCTGTCGTCTGTGTCTCGTCTGTCGTCTGTGTCTCGTCTGTGTCTCGTCTGTCACCTGTGTCTCGTCTGTGTCTCGTCTGTCGTCTGTGTCTCGTCGGTCGTCTGTGTCTCGTCTGTGTCTCGTCTGTGTCTCGTCGGTCGTCTGTGTCTCGTCTGTGTCTCGTCTGTCATCTGTGTCTCGTCTGTAGTCTGTGTCTCGTCTGTGTCTCGTCGGTCGTCTGTGTCTCGTCTGTCATCTGTGTCTCGTCTGTCGTCTGTGTCTCGTCTATCATCTGTGTCTCGTCTGTGTCTCGTCTGTCGTCTGTGTCTCGTCGGTCGTCTGTGTCTCGTCTGTGTCTCGTCTGTCGTCTGTGTCTCGTCTTTCATCTGTGTCTCGTCGGTCGTCTGTGTCTCGTCTGTCATCTGTGTCTCGTCTGTCGTCTGTGTCTCGTCAGTGTCTCGTCTGTCATCTGTGTCTCGTCTGTCGTCTGTGTCTCGTCTGTCGTCTGTGTCTCGTCTGTGTCTCGTCTGTCACCTGTGTCTCGTCTGTGTCTCGTCTGTGTCTCGTCTGTGTCTCGTCTGTCGTCTGTGTCTCGTCGGTCGTCTGTGTCTCGTCTGTGTCTCGTCTGTGTCTCGTCGGTCGTCTGTGTCTCGTCTGTGTCTCGTCTGTCGTCTGTGTCTCGTCGGTCGTCTGTGTCTCGTCTGTGTCTCGTCTGTGTCTCGTCTGTCGTCTGTGTCTCGTCTGTGTCTCGTCTGTCGTCTGTGTCTCGTCTGTGTCTCGTCTGTCATCTGTGTCTCGTCTGTAGTCTGTGTCTCGTCTGTGTCTCGTCTGTCGTCTGTGTCTCGTCTGTCATCTGTGTCTCGTCGGTCGTCTGTGTCTCGTCTGTCATCTGTGTCTCGTCGGTCGTCTGTGTCTCGTCGGTCGTCTGTGTCTCGTCTGTGTCTCGTCTGTCGTCTGTGTCTCGTCGGTCGTCTGTGTCTCGTCTGTGTCTCGTCTGTCGTCTGTGTCTCGTCTGTCGTCTGTGTCTCGTCGGTCGTCTGTGTCTCGTCTGTCATCTGTGTCTCGTCTGTCATCTGTGCCTCGTCTGTCATCTGTGTCTCGTCTGTCATCTGTGTCTCGTCTGTGTCTCGTCTGTCGTCTGTGTGTCGTCTGTGTCTCGTCTGTCGTCTGTGTCTCGTCTATCATCTGTGTCTCGTCTGTGTCTCGTCTGTCGTCTGTGTCTCGTCGGTCGTCTGTGTCTCGTCTGTGTCTCGTCTGTCGTCTGTGTCTCGTCTGTGTCTCGTCTGTCATCTGTGTCTCGTCTGTGTCTCGTCTGTCATCTGTGTCTCGTCTGTCGTCTGCATCTCGTCTGTCGTCTGCATCTCGTCTGTCATCTGTGTCTCGTCTGTGTCTCGTCGGTCGTGTGTGTCTCGTCTGTCATCTGTGTCTCGTCTGTCGTCTGTGTCTCGTCTGTCGTCTGTGTCTCGTCTGTGTCTCGTCTGTCATCTGTTTCTCGTCGGTCGTCTGTGTCTCGTCGGTCGTCTGTGTCTCGTCTGTCGTCTGTGT
This sequence comes from Telmatherina bonti, assembly GCF_933228915.1. NCBI lineage: Eukaryota > Metazoa > Chordata > Actinopteri > Atheriniformes > Telmatherinidae > Telmatherina > Telmatherina bonti. The sequence goes on along the minus strand of NC_136623.1, from coordinate 3,222,891 downwards.
CTCGTCTGTCGTCTGTGTCTCGTCTGTCGTCTGTGTCTCGTCTGTCGTCTGTGTCTCGTCTGTCGTCTGTGTCTCGTCTGTCGTCTGTGTCTCGTCTGTCATCTGTGTCTCGTCTGTCGTCTGTGTCTCGTCTGTGATCTGTGTCTCGTCTGTCGTCTGTGTCTCGTCTGTCGTCTGTGTCTCGTGTGTCGTCTGTGTCTCGTGTGTCGTCTGTGTCTCGTCTGTCGTCTGTGTCTCGTCTGTCGTCTGTGTCTCGTCTCATCTGTGTCTCGTCTGTCGTCTGTGTCTCGTCTGTCGTCTGTGTCTCGTCTGTGTCTCGTCTGTCATCTGTGTCTCGTCGGTCGTCTGTGTCTCGTCTGTCGTCTGTGTCTCGTCTGTCGTCTGTGTCTCGTCTGTCGTCTGTGTCTCGTCTGTCGTCTGTGTCTCGTCTGTCGTCTGTGTCTCGTCTGTGTCTCGTCTGTCGTCTGTGTCTCGTGTGTCGTCTGTGTCTCGTCGGTCGTCTGTGTCTCGTGTGTCGTCTGTGTCTCGTGTGTCGTCTGTGTCTCGTCTGTCGTCTGTGTCTCGTCTGTCGTCTGTGTCTCGTCTCATCTGTGTCTCGTCTGTCATCTGTGTCTCGTCTGTCGTCTGTGTCTCGTCTGTGTCTCGTCTGTCGTCTGTGTCTCGTGTGTCGTCTGTGTCTCGTCGGTCGTCTGTGTCTCGTCTCATCTGTGTCTCGTCTGTCGTCTGTGTCTCGTCTGTCGTCTGTGTCTCGTCTGTGTCTCGTCTGTCATCTGTGTCTCGTCGGTCGTCTGTGTCTCGTCTGTCGTCTGTGTCTCGTCTGTCGTCTGTGTCTCGTCTGTCGTCTGTGTCTCGTCTGTCGTCTGTGTCTCGTCTGTCATCTGTGTCTCGTCTGTCATCTGTGTCTCGTCTGTCGTCTGTGTCTCGTCTGTCGTCTGTGTCTCGTCTGTCATCTGTATCTCGTCTGTCGTCTGTGTCTCGTCTGTCGTCTGTGTCTCGTCTGTGATCTGTGTCTCGTCTGTCGTCTGTGTCTCGTCTGTCGTCTGTGTCTCGTGTGTCGTCTGTGTCTCGTGTGTCGTCTGTGTCTCGTCTGTCGTCTGTGTCTCGTCTGTCGTCTGTGTCTCGTCTCATCTGTGTCTCGTCTGTCGTCTGTGTCTCGTCTGTCGTCTGTGTCTCGTCTGTGTCTCGTCTGTCATCTGTGTCTCGTCGGTCGTCTGTGTCTCGTCGGTCGTCTGTGTCTCGTCTGTCGTCTGTGTCTCGTCTGTCGTCTGTGTCTCGTCTGTCGTCTGTGTCTCGTCTGTGTCTCGTCTGTCGTCTGTGTCTCGTGTGTCGTCTGTGTCTCGTCGGTCGTCTGTGTCTCGTCTGTCATCTGTGTCTCGTCTGTGTCTCGTCTGTCGTCTGTGTCTCGTCTGTCGTCTGTGTCTCGTCTGTCGTCTGTGTCTCGTCGGTCGTCTGTGTCTCGTCTGTGTCTCGTCTGTCGTCTGTGTCTCGTCGGTCGTCTGTGTCTCGTCTGTGTCTCGTCTGTCATCTGTGTCTCGTCGGTCGTCTGTGTCTCGTCTGTGTCTCGTCTGTCGTCTGGGTCTCGTCTGTGTCTCGTCTGTCGTCTGTGTCTCGTCTGTGTCTCGTCTGTGTCTCGTCTGTCGTCTGTGTCTCGTCGGTCGTCTGTGTCTCGTCTGTCATCTGTGTCTCGTCGGTCGTCTGTGTCTCGTCTGTCATCTGTGTCTCGTCTGTCGTCTGTGTCTCGTCTGTGTCTCGTCTGTCATCTGTGTCTCGTCTGTCGTCTGTGTCTCGTCTATCATCTGTGTCTCGTCGGTCGTCTGTGTCTCGTCTGTGTCTCGTCTGTCGTCTGTGTCTCGTCGGTCGTCTGTGTCTCGTCTGTGTCTCGTCTGTCGTCTGTGTCTCGTCGGTCGTCTGTGTCTCGTCTGTCGTCTGTGTCTCGTCGGTCGTCTGTGTCTCGTCTGTCATCTGTGTCTCGTCTGTCGTCTGTGTCTCGTCTGTGTCTCGTCTGTCATCTGTGTCTCGTCTGTCGTCTGTGTCTCGTCTATCATCTGTGTCTCGTCGGTCGTCTGTGTCTCGTCTGTGTCTCGTCTGTCGTCTGTGTCTCGTCTGTGTCTCGTCTGTGTCTCGTCTGTCGTCTGTGTCTCGTCTGTGTCTCGTCTGTCGTCTGTGTCTCGTCTGTCGTCTGTGTCTCGTCTGTGTCTCGTCTGTCGTCTGTGTCTCGTCGGTCGTCTGTGTCTCGACTGTGTCTCGTCTGTGTCTCGTCTGTCGTCTGTGTCTCGTCTGTGTCTCGTCTGTCATCTGTGTCTCGTCGGTCGTCTGTGTCTCGTCTGTCGTCTGTGTCTCGTCAGTCGTCTGTGTCTCGTCTGTCATCTGTGTCTCCTCTGTCGTCTGTGTCTCGTCTGTCGTCTGTGTCTCGTCTGTCGTCTGTGTCTCGTCTGTCGTCTGTGTCTCGTCTGTCATCTGTGTCTCGTGTGTCGTCTGTGTCTCATCTGTGTCTCGTCTGTCATCTGTGTCTCGTCTGTCGTCTGTGTCTCGTCTGTCGTCTGTGTCTCGTCTGTCGTCTGTGTCTCGTCTATCGTCTGTGTCTCGTCTGTGTATCGTCTGTCATCTGTGTCTCGTCTGTGTCTCGTCTGTCATCTGTGTCTCGTCTGTCATCTGTGTCTCGTCTGTCGTCTGTGTCTCGTCTGTCGTCTCGTCTGTCGTCTGTGTCTCGTCTGTCGTCTGTGTCTCGTCTGTCATCTGTGTCTCGTCTGTGTCTCGTCTGTCATCTGTGTCTCGTCTGTGTCTCGTCTGTCATCTGTGTCTCGTCTGTCACCTGTGTCTCGTCTGTCATCTGTGTCTCGTCTGTCGTCTGTGTCTCGTCTGTCGTCTGTGTCTCGTCTGTCATCTGTGTCTCGTCTGTCACCTGTGTCTCGTCTGTCATCTGTGTCTCGTCTGTCGTCTGCATCTCGTCTGTCATCTGTGTCTCGTCTGTCATCTGTGTCTCGTCTGTGTCTCGTCTGTCGTCTGTGTCTCGTCTGTGTCTCGTCTGTCATCTGTGTCTCGTCTGTCATCTGTGTCTCGTCTGTGTCTCGTCTGTCATCTGTGTCTCGTCTGTCGTCTGTGTCTCGTCTGTCATCTGTGTCTCGTCTGTGTCTCGTCTGTCGTCTGTGTCTCGTCTGTCATCTGTGTCTCGTCTGTCGTCTGTGTCTCGTCGGTCGTCTGTGTCTCGTCTGTCATCTGTGTCTCGTCTGTCGTCTGTGTCTCGTCGGTCGTCTGTGTCTCGTCTGTCGTCTGTGTCTCGTCTGTCGTCTGTGTCTCGTCTGTCGTCTGTGTCTCGTCTATCGTCTGTGTCTCGTCTGTCGTCTGTGTCTCGTCTGTCGTCTGTGTCTCGTCTGTCGTCTGTGTCTCGTCTGTCCTCTGTGTCTCGTCTGTCGTCTCTGTCTCGTCTGTGTCTCGTCTGTCGTCTGTCTCGTCTGTCGTCTGTCTCGTCTGTCGTCTGTGTCTCGTCTGTCATCTGTGTCTCGTCTGTGTCTCGTCTGTCGTCTGTGTCTCGTCTGTCGTCTGTGTCTCGTCTGTCGTCTGTGTGTCGTCTGTGTCTCGTCTGTCGTCTGTGTCTCGTCTGTCGTCTGTGTCTCGTCTGTCATCTGTGTCTCGTCTGTCGTCTGTGTCTCGTCGGTCGTCTGTGTCTCGTCTGTCATCTGTGTCTCGTCTGTCGTCTGTGTCTCGTCTGTGTCTCGTCGGTCGTCTGTGTCTCGTCTATCATCTGTGTCTCGTCGGTCGTCTGTGTCTCGTCTGTGTCTCATCTGTCATCTGTGTCTCGTCGGTCGTCTGTGTCTCGTCTGTCATCTGTGTCTCGTCGGTCGTCTGTGTCTCGTCTGTGTCTCGTCTGTCATCTGTGTCTCGTCGGTCGTCTGTGTCTCGTCTGTGTCTCGTCTGTGTCTCGTCTGTCATCTGTGTCTCGTCTGTGTCTCGTCTGTCATCTGTGTCTCGTCGGTCGTCTGTGTCTCGTCTGTGTCTCGTCTGTCATCTGTGTCTCGTCTGTCATCTGTGCCTCGTCTGTCATCTGTGTCTCGTCTGTCATCTGTGTCTCGTCTGTGTCTCGTCTGTCGTCTGTGTCTCGTCTGTCATCTGTGTCTCGTCTGTCATCTGTGTCTCGTCTGTCGTCTGTGTCTCGTCTGTGTCTCGTCTGTCATCTGTGTCTCGTCTGTCGTCTGTGTCTCGTCTGTGTCTCGTCTGTCGTCTGTGTCTCGTCTGTGTCTCGTCTGTCATCTGTGTCTCGTCTGTCGTCTGTCTCGTCTGTCATCTGTGTCTCGTCTGTCGTCTGTGTCTCGTCTGTCATCTGTGTCTCGTCTGTGTCTCGTCTGTCATCTGTGTCTCGTCTGTGTCTCGTCTGTCGTCTGTGTCTCGTCTGTCGTCTGTGTCTCGTCTGTCATCTGTGTCTCGTCTGTCGTCTGTGTCTCGTCTGTCGTCTGTGTCTCGTCTGTCGTCTGTGTCTCGTCTGTCGTCTGTGTCTCGTCTGTGTCTCGTCTGTCGTCTGTGTCTCGTCTGTCGTCTGTGTCTCGTCTGTGTCTCGTCTGTCGTCTGTGTCTCGTCTGTCGTCTGTGTCTCGTCTGTGTCTCGTCTGTCATCTGTGTATCGTCTGTCATCTGTGTCTCGTATGTCGTCTGTGTCTCGTCTGTCGTCTGTGTCTCGTCTGTCATCTGTGTCTCGTCTGTGTCTCGTCTGTCATCTGTGTCTCGTCTGTGTCTCGTCTGTCATCTGTGTCTCGTCGGTCGTCTGTGTCTCGTCTGTCGTCTGTGTCTCGTCTGTCGTCTGTGTCTCGTCGGTCGTCTGTGTCTCGTCGGTCGTCTGTGTCTCGTCTGTCGTCTCGTCTGTCGTCTGTGTCTCGTCTGTCTTCTGTGTCTCGTCTGTCGTCTGTGTCTCGTCTGTGTCTCGTCTGTCGTCTGTGTCTCGTCTGTCGTCTGTGTCTCGTCTGTCGTCTGTGTCTCGTCTGTCGTCTGTGTCTAGTCGGTCGTCTGTGTCTCGTCTGTCGTCTGTGTCTCGTCTGTCGTCTGTGTCTCGTCTGTCATCTGTGTCTCGTCTGTGTCTCGTCTGTCGTCTGTGTCTCGTCTGTGTCTCGTCTGTCGTCTGTGTCTCGTCTGTCATCTGTGTCTCGTCTGTCGTCTGTGTCTCGTCTGTGTGTCGTCTGTCATCTGTGTCTCGTCTGTCGTCTGTGTCTCATCTGTCATCTGTGTCTCGTCTGTCATCTGTGTCTCGTCTGTCGTCTGTGTCTCGTCTGTGTCTCGTCTGTGTCTCGTCGGTCATCTGTGTCTCGTCGGTCATCTGTGTCTCGTCTGTCATCTGTGTCTCGTCTGTCATCTGTGTCTCGTCGGTCATCTGTGTCTCGTCTGTCATCTGTGTCTCGTCTGTGTCTCGTCTGTCATCTGTGTCTCGTCTGTCATCTGTGTCTCGTCTGTCTTCTGTGTCTCGTCTGTCGTCTGTGTCTCGTCTGTCATCTGTGTCTCGTCTGTGTCTCGTCTGTCGTCTGTGTCTCGTCTGTCATCTGTGTCTCGTCGGTCGCCCTGTGTCTCGTCTGTGTCTCGTCTATCATCTGTGTCTCGTCTGTCATCTGTGTCTCGTCTGTCGTCTGTGTCTCGTCTGTCATCTGTGTCTCGTCTGTGTCTCGTCTGTGTCTCGTCTGTCATCTGTGTCTCGTCTGTCATCTGTGTCTCGTCTGTCGTCTGTGTCTCGTCTGTGTCTCGTCGGTCATCTGTGTCTCGTCGGTCATCTGTGTCTCGTCTGTCATCTGTGTCTCGTCTGTGTCTCGTCTGTCATCTGTGTCTCGTCTGTGTCTCGTCTGTCATCTGTGTCTCGTCTGTGTCTCGTCTGTCTTCTGTGTCTTGTCTGTCGTCTGTGTCTCGTCTGTCGTCTGTGTCTCGTCTGTCATCTGTGTCTCGTCTGTGTCTCGTCTGTCGTCTGTGTCTCGTCTGTCGTCTGTGTCTCGTCTGTCATCTGTGTCTCGTCTGTGTCTCGTCTGTCGTCTGTGTCTCGTCTGTCATCTGTGTCTCGTCTGTCGTCTGTGTCTCGTCTGTCATCTGTGTCTCGTCTGTGTCTCGTCTGTCGTCTGTGTCTCGTCTGTCATCTGTGTCTCGTCTGTGTCTCGTCTGTCGTCTGTGTCTCGTCTGTCGTCTGTGTCTCGTCTGTCGTCTGTGTCTCGTCTGTGTCTCGTCTATCATCTGTGTCTCGTCGGTCGTCTGTGTCTCGTCTGTCATCTGTGTCTCGTCGGTCGTCTGTGTCTCGTCTGTGTCTCGTCTGTCATCTGTGTCTCGTCCGTCGTCTGTGTCTCGTCTGTCATCTGTGTCTCGTCTGTCATCTGTGTCTCGTCGGTCGTCTGTGTCTCGTCTGTGTCTCGTCTGTCATCTGTGTCTCGTCTGTCGTCTGTGTCTCGTCTGTCATCTGTGTCTCGTCTGTGTCTCGTCTGTCTTCTGTGTCTCGTCGGTCGTCTGTGTCTCGTCTGTGTCTCGTCTGTCATCTGTGTCTCGTCTGTGATCTGTGTCTCGTCTGTCATCTGTGTCTCGTCTGTGTCTCGTCTGTCTTCTGTGTCTCGTCTGTCGTCTGTGTCTCGTCTGTGTCTCGTCTGTCGTCTGTCTCGTCTGTCGTCTGTGTCTCGTCTGTCATCTGTGTCTCGTCTGTGTCTCGTCTGTCGTCTGTGTCTCGTCTGTCGTCTGTGTGTCGTCTGTGTCTCGTCTGTCGTCTGTGTCTCGTCTGTCGTCTGTGTCTCGTCTGTCGTCTGTGTCTCGTCTGTCATCTGTGTCTCTTCTGTCGTCTGTGTCTCGTCGGTCGTCTGTGTCTCGTCTGTCATCTGTGTCTCGTCTGTCGTCTGTGTCTCGTCTGTGTCTCGTCTGTCGTCTGTGTCTCGTCTATCATCTGTGTCTCGTCGGTCGTCTGTGTCTCGTCTGTGTCTCATCTGTCATCTGTGTCTCGTCGGTCGTCTGTGTCTCGTCTGTCATCTGTGTCTCGTCGGTCGTCTGTGTCTCGTCTGTGTCTCGTCTGTCATCTGTGTCTCGTCGGTCGTCTGTGTCTCGTCTGTGTCTCGTCTGTGTCTCGTCTGTCATCTGTGTCTCGTCTGTGTCTCGTCTGTCATCTGTGTCTCGTCTGTGTCTCGTCTGTCATCTGTGTCTCGTCGGTCGTCTGTGTCTCGTCTGTCATCTGTGTCTCGTCTGTCATCTGTGCCTCGTCTGTCATCTGTGTCTCGTCTGTCATCTGTGTCTCGTCTGTGTCTCGTCTGTCGTCTGTGTCTCGTCTGTCATCTGTGTCTCGTCTGTCATCTGTGTCTCGTCTGTCGTCTGTGTCTCGTCTGTGTCTCGTCTGTCATCTGTGTCTCGTCTGTCGTCTGTGTCTCGTCTGTGTCTCGTCTGTCGTCTGTGTCTCGTCTGTGTCTCGTCTGTCATCTGTGTCTCGTCTGTCGTCTGTCTCGTCTGTCATCTGTGTCTCGTCTGTCGTCTGTGTCTCGTCTGTCATCTGTGTCTCGTCTGTGTCTCGTCTGTCATCTGTGTCTCGTCTGTGTCTCGTCTGTCGTCTGTGTCTCGTCTGTCGTCTGTGTCTCGTCTGTCATCTGTGTCTCGTCTGTCGTCTGTGTCTCGTCTGTCGTCTGTGTCTCGTCTGTCGTCTGTGTCTCGTCTGTCGTCTGTGTCTCGTCTGTGTCTCGTCTGTCGTCTGTGTCTCGTCTGTCGTCTGTGTCTCGTCTGTGTCTCGTCTGTCATCTGTGTATCGTCTGTCATCTGTGTCTCGTATGTCGTCTGTGTCTCGTCTGTCGTCTGTGTCTCGTCTGTCATCTGTGTCTCGTCTGTGTCTCGTCTGTCATCTGTGTCTCGTCGGTCGTCTGTGTCTCGTCTGTCGTCTGTGTCTCGTCTGTCGTCTGTGTCTCGTCGGTCGTCTGTGTCTCGTCGGTCGTCTGTGTCTCGTCTGTGTCTCGTCTGTCGTCTGTGTCTCGTCTGTCTTCTGTGTCTCGTCTGTCGTCTGTGTCTCGTCTGTGTCTCGTCTGTCGTCTGTGTCTCGTCTGTCGTCTGTGTCTCGTCTGTCGTCTGTGTCTCGTCTGTCGTCTGTGTCTAGTCGGTCGTCTGTGTCTCGTCTGTCGTCTGTGTCTCGTCTGTCGTCTGTGTCTCGTCTGTCATCTGTGTCTCGTCTGTGTCTCGTCTGTCGTCTGTGTCTCGTCTGTGTCTCGTCTGTCGTCTGTGTCTCGTCTGTCATCTGTGTCTCGTCTGTCGTCTGTGTCTCGTCTGTGTCTCGTCTGTCGTCTGTGTCTCGTCTGTCGTCTGTGTCTCGTCTGTCGTCTGTGTCTCGTCTGTCGTCTGTGTCTAGTCGGTCGTCTGTGTCTCGTCTGTCGTCTGTGTCTCGTCTGTCGTCTGTGTCTCGTCTGTCATCTGTGTCTCGTCTGTGTCTCGTCTGTCGTCTGTGTCTCGTCTGTGTCTCGTTTGTCGTCTGTGTCTCGTCTGTCATCTGTGTCTCGTCTGTCGTCTGTGTCTCGTCTGTGTGTCGTCTGTCATCTGTGTCTTGTCTGTCGTCTGTGTCTCGTCGGTCATCTGTGTCTCGTCTGTCATCTGTGTCTCGTCTGTGTCTCGTCTGTCATCTGTGTCTCGTCTGTCATCTGTGTCTCGTCTGTGTCTCGTCTGTCTTCTGTGTCTCGTCTGTCGTCTGTGTCTCGTCTGTCATCTGTGTCTCGTCTGTGTCTCGTCTGTCGTCTGTGTCTCGTCTGTCATCTGTGTCTCGTCGGTCGCCCTGTGTCTCGTCTGTGTCTCGTCTATCATCTGTGTCTCGTCGGTCGTCTGTGTCTCGTCTGTCATCTGTGTCTCGTCGGTCGTCTGTGTCTCGTCTGTGTCTCGTCTGTCATCTGTGTCTCGTCTGTCATCTGTGTCTCGTCTGTCGTCTGTGTCTCGTCTGTGTCTCGTCGGTCATCTGTGTCTCGTCGGTCATCTGTGTCTCGTCTGTCATCTGTGTCTCGTCTGTGTCTCGTCTGTCATCTGTGTCTCGTCTGTGTCTCGTCTGTCATCTGTGTCTCGTCTGTGTCTCGTCTGTCTTCTGTGTCTCGTCTGTCGTCTGTGTCTCGTCTGTCGTCTGTGTCTCGTCTGTCATCTGTGTCTCGTCTGTGTCTCGTCTGTCGTCTGTGTCTCGTCTGTCGTCTGTGTCTCGTCTGTCATCTGTGTCTCGTCGGTCATCTGTGTCTCGTCTGTCATCTGTGTCTCGTCTGTGTCTCGTCTGTCGTCTGTGTCTCGTCTGTCATCTGTGTCTCGTCTGTCGTCTGTGTCTCGTCTGTCATCTGTGTCTCGTCTGTGTCTCGTCTGTCGTCTGTGTCTCGTCTGTCGTCTGTGTCTCGTCTGTGTCTCGTCTATCATCTGTGTCTCGTCGGTCGTCTGTGTCTCGTCTGTCGTCTGTGTCTCGTCTGTGTCTCGTCTGTCATCTGTGTCTCGTCTGTCATCTGTGTCTCGTCTGTCATCTGTGTCTCGTCGGTCGTCTGTGTCTCGTCTGTGTCTCGTCTGTCATCTGTGTCTCGTCTGTCATCTGTGTCTCGTCTGTGTCTCGTCTGTCGTCTGTGTCTCGTCTGTCGTCTGTGTCTCGTCTGTCGTCTGTGTCTCGTCTGTGTCTCGTCTGTCGTCTGTGTCTCGTCTGTCATCTGTGTCTCGTCTGTCATCTGTGTCTCGTCGGTCGTCTGTGTCTCGTCTGTGTCTCGTCTGTCATCTGTGTCTCGTCCGTCGTCTGTGTCTCGTCTGTCATCTGTGTCTCGTCTGTCATCTGTGTCTCGTCGGTCGTCTGTGTCTCGTCTGTGTCTCGTCTGTCATCTGTGTCTCGTCTGTCGTCTGTGTCTCGTCTGTCATCTGTGTCTCGTCTGTGATCTGTGTCTCGTCTGTCATCTGTGTCTCGTCTGTGTCTCGTCTGTCTTCTGTGTCTCGTCTGTCGTCTGTGTCTCGTCTGTCGTCTGTGTCTCGTCTGTCATCTGTGTCTCGTCTGTCGTCTGTGTCTCGTCTGTCATCTGTGTCTCGTCGGTCGCCCTGTGTCTCGTCTGTGTCTCGTCTGTCATCTGTGTCTCGTCGGTCGTCTGTGTCTCGTCTGTCATCTGTGTCTCGTCTGTCGTCTGTGTCTCGTCTGTCGTCTGTGTCTCGTCTGTGTCTCGTCTGTCATCTGTGTCTCGTCTGTCATCTGTGTCTCGTCTGTCATCTGTGTCTCGTCTGTCATCTGTGTCTCGTCGGTCGCCCTGTGTCTCGTCTGTGTCTCGTCTGTCATCTGTGTCTCGTCGGTCGTCTGTGTCTCGTCTGTCATCTGTGTCTCGTCGGTCGTCTGTGTCTCGTCTGTGTCTCGTCTGTCATCTGTGTCTCGTCTGTCGTCTGTGTCTCGTCTGTCATCTGTGTCTCGTCTGTCATCTGTGTCTCGTCGGTCGTCTGTGTCTCGTCTGTGTCTCGTCTGTCATCTGTGTCTCGTCTGTCGTCTGTGTCTCGTCTGTCATCTGTGTCTCGTCTGTCGTCTGTGTCTCGTCGGTCTTCTGTGTCTCGTCTGTGTCTCGTCGGTCGTCTGTGTCTCGTCTGTCGTCTGTGTCTCGTCTGTCGTCTGTGTCTCGTCTGTCGTCTGTGTCTCGTCTGTCCTCTGTGTCTCGTCTGTCCTCTGTGTCTCGTCTGTCGTCTCTGTCTCGTCTGTGTCTCGTCTGTCGTCTGTCGTCTGTGTCTCGTCTGTCATCTGTGTCTCGTCTGTGTCTCGTCTGTCATCTGTGTCTCGTCTGTGTCTCGTCTGTCGTCTGTGTCTCGTCTGTCGTCTGTGTCTCGTCTGTCGTCTGTGTGTCGTCTGTGTCTCGTCTGTCGTCTGTGTCTCGTCTGTCGTCTGTGTCTCGTCGGTCGTCTGTGTCTCGTCGGTCGTCTGTGTCTCGTCGGTCGTCTGTGTCTCGTCTGTCGTCTGTGTCTCGTCTGTGTCTCGTCTGTCGTCTGTGTCTCGTCTGTCGTCTGTGTCTCGTCTGTGTCTCGTCTGTCGTCTGTGTCTCTTCTGTCATCTGTGTCTCGTCTGTCATCTGTGTCTCGTCTGTCATCTGTGTCTCGTCTGTCGTCTGTGTCTCGTCTGTCATCTGTGTCTCGTCTGTGTCTCGTCTGTCGTCTGTGTCTCGTCTGTCATCTGTGTCTCGTCTGTGTCTCGTCTGTCATCTGTGTCTCGTCTGTCGTCTGTGTCTCGTCTGTCGTCTGTGTCTCGTCTGTCGTCTGTGTCTCGTCTGTCGTCTGTGTCTCGTCGGTCGTCTGTGTCTCGTCGGTCGTCTGTGTCTCGTCGGTCGTCTGTGTCTCGTCTGTCGTCTGTGTCTCGTCTGTGTCTCGTCTGTCGTCTGTGTCTCGTCTGTCGTCTGTGTCTCGTCTGTGTCTCGTCTGTCGTCTGTGTCTCGTCTGTGTCTCGTCTGTCATCTGTGTCTCGTCTGTCGTCTGTGTCTCGTCTGTCGTCTGTGTCTCGTCTGTCGTCTGTGTCTCGTCTGTCATCTGTGTCTCGTCTGTGTCTCGTCTGTCATCTGTGTCTCGTCTGTGTCTCGTCTGTCATCTGTGTCTCGTCGGTCGTCTGTGTCTCGTCTGTCGTCTGTGTCTCGTCTGTCGTCTGTGTCTCGTCGGTCGTCTGTGTCTCGTCGGTCGTCTGTGTCTCGTCTGTGTCTCGTCTGTCGTCTGTGTCTCGTCTGTCTTCTGTGTCTCGTCTGTCGTCTGTGTCTCGTCTGTGTCTCGTCTGTCGTCTGTGTCTCGTCTGTCATCTGTGTCTCGTCTGTGTCTCGTCTGTCGTCTGTGTCTCGTCTGTGTCTCGTCTGTCGTCTGTGTCTCGTCTGTCATCTGTGTCTCGTCTGTCGTCTGTGTCTCGTCTGTGTGTCGTCTGTCATCTGTGTCTCGTCTGTCGTCTGTGTCTCATCTGTCATCTGTGTCTCGTCTGTCATCTGTGTCTCGTCTGTCGTCTGTGTCTCGTCTGTGTCTCGTCGGTCATCTGTGTCTCGTCTGTCATCTGTGTCTCGTCTGTCATCTGTGTCTCGTCGGTCATCTGTGTCTCGTCTGTCATCTGTGTCTCGTCTGTGTCTCGTCTGTCATCTGTGTCTCGTCTGTCATCTGTGTCTCGTCTGTGTCTCGTCTGTCTTCTGTGTCTCGTCTGTCGTCTGTGTCTCGTCTGTCATCTGTGTCTCGTCTGTGTCTCGTCTGTCGTCTGTGTCTCGTCTGTCATCTGTGTCTCGTCGGTCGCCCTGTGTCTCGTCTGTGTCTCGTCTATCATCTGTGTCTCGTCGGTCGTCTGTGTCTCGTCTGTGTCTCGTCTGTCATCTGTGTCTCGTCTGTCGTCTGTGTCTCGTCTGTGTCTCGTCGGTCATCTGTGTCTCGTCGGTCATCTGTGTCTCGTCTGTCATCTGTGTCTCGTCTGTGTCTCGTCTGTCATCTGTGTCTCGTCTGTGTCTCGTCTGTCATCTGTGTCTCGTCTGTGTCTCGTCTGTCTTCTGTGTCTCGTCTGTCGTCTGTGTCTCGTCTGTCGTCTGTGTCTCGTCTGTCATCTGTGTCTCGTCTGTGTCTCGTCTGTCGTCTGTGTCTCGTCTGTCGTCTGTGTCTCGTCTGTCATCTGTGTCTCGTCGGTCATCTGTGTCTCGTCTGTCATCTGTGTCTCGTCTGTGTCTCGTCTGTCGTCTGTGTCTCGTCTGTCATCTGTGTCTCGTCTGTCGTCTGTGTCTCGTCTGTCATCTGTGTCTCGTCTGTGTCTCGTCTGTCGTCTGTGTCTCGTCTGTCGTCTGTGTCTCGTCTGTGTCTCGTCTATCATCTGTGTCTCGTCGGTCGTCTGTGTCTCGTCTGTCGTCTGTGTCTCGTCTGTGTCTCGTCTGTCATCTGTGTCTCGTCCGTCGTCTGTGTCTCGTCTGTCATCTGTGTCTCGTCTGTCATCTGTGTCTCGTCGGTCGTCTGTGTCTCGTCTGTGTCTCGTCTGTCATCTGTGTCTCGTCCGTCGTCTGTGTCTCGTCTGTCATCTGTGTCTCGTCTGTCATCTGTGTCTCGTCGGTCGTCTGTGTCTCGTCTGTGTCTCGTCTGTCATCTGTGTCTCGTCTGTCGTCTGTGTCTCGTCTGTCATCTGTGTCTCGTCTGTGATCTGTGTCTCGTCTGTCATCTGTGTCTCGTCTGTGTCTCGTCTGTCTTCTGTGTCTCGTCTGTCGTCTGTGTCTCGTCTGTCGTCTGTGTCTCGTCTGTCATCTGTGTCTCGTCTGTCGTCTGTGTCTCGTCTGTCATCTGTGTCTCGTCGGTCGCCCTGTGTCTCGTCTGTGTCACGTCTGTCATCTGTGTCTCGTCGGTCGTCTGTGTCTCGTCTGTCATCTGTGTCTCGTCTGTCGTCTGTGTCTCGTCTGTCGTCTGTGTCTCGTCTGTGTCTCGTCTGTCATCTGTGTCTCGTCTGTCATCTGTGTCTCGTCTGTCATCTGTGTCTCGTCTGTCATCTGTGTCTCGTCGGTCGCCCTGTGTCTCGTCTGTGTCTCGTCTGTCATCTGTGTCTCGTCGGTCGTCTGTGTCTCGTCTGTCATCTGTGTCTCGTCGGTCGTCTGTGTCTCGTCTGTGTCTCGTCTGTCATCTGTGTCTCGTCTGTCGTCTGTGTCTCGTCTGTCATCTGTGTCTCGTCTGTCATCTGTGTCTCGTCGGTCGTCTGTGTCTCGTCTGTGTCTCGTCTGTCATCTGTGTCTCGTCTGTCGTCTGTGTCTCGTCTGTCATCTGTGTCTCGTCTGTCGTCTGTGTCTCGTCTGTCTTCTGTGTCTCGTCTGTGTCTCGTCGGTCGTCTGTGTCTCGTCTGTCGTCTGTGTCTCGTCTGTCGTCTGTGTCTCGTCTGTCGTCTGTGTCTCGTCTGTCCTCTGTGTCTCGTCTGTCCTCTGTGTCTCGTCTGTCGTCTCTGTCTCGTCTGTGTCTCGTCTGTCGTCTGTCGTCTGTGTCTCGTCTGTCATCTGTGTCTCGTCTGTGTCTCGTCTGTCATCTGTGTCTCGTCTGTGTCTCGTCTGTCGTCTGTGTCTCGTCTGTCGTCTGTGTCTCGTCTGTCGTCTGTGTGTCGTCTGTGTCTCGTCTGTCGTCTGTGTCTCGTCTGTCGTCTGTGTCTCGTCGGTCGTCTGTGTCTCGTCGGTCGTCTGTGTCTCGTCGGTCGTCTGTGTCTCGTCTGTCGTCTGTGTCTCGTCTGTGTCTCGTCTGTCGTCTGTGTCTCGTCTGTCGTCTGTGTCTCGTCTGTGTCTCGTCTGTCGTCTGTGTCTCGTCTGTCATCTGTGTCTCGTCTGTCATCTGTGTCTCGTCTGTCATCTGTGTCTCGTCTGTCGTCTGTGTCTCGTCTGTCATCTGTGTCTCGTCTGTGTCTCGTCTGTCGTCTGTGTCTCGTCTGTCATCTGTGTCTCGTCTGTGTCTCGTCTGTCATCTGTGTCTCGTCTGTCGTCTGTGTCTCGTCTGTCGTCTGTGTCTCGTCTGTCGTCTGTGTCTCGTCTGTCGTCTGTGTCTCGTCGGTCGTCTGTGTCTCGTCGGTCGTCTGTGTCTCGTCGGTCGTCTGTGTCTCGTCTGTCGTCTGTGTCTCGTCTGTGTCTCGTCTGTCGTCTGTGTCTCGTCTGTCGTCTGTGTCTCGTCTGTGTCTCGTCTGTCGTCTGTGTCTCGTCTGTGTCTCGTCTGTCATCTGTGTCTCGTCTGTCGTCTGTGTCTCGTCTGTCGTCTGTGTCTCGTCTGTCGTCTGTGTCTCGTCTGTCATCTGTGTCTCGTCTGTGTCTCGTCTGTCATCTGTGTCTCGTCTGTGTCTCGTCTGTCATCTGTGTCTCGTCGGTCGTCTGTGTCTCGTCTGTCGTCTGTGTCTCGTCTGTCGTCTGTGTCTCGTCGGTCGTCTGTGTCTCGTCGGTCGTCTGTGTCTCGTCTGTGTCTCGTCTGTCGTCTGTGTCTCGTCTGTCTTCTGTGTCTCGTCTGTCGTCTGTGTCTCGTCTGTGTCTCGTCTGTCGTCTGTGTCTCGTCTGTCTTCTGTGTCTCGTCTGTCGTCTGTGTCTCGTCTGTCGTCTGTGTCTCGTCTGTCGTCTGTGTCTAGTCGGTCGTCTGTGTCTCGTCTGTCGTCTGTGTCTCGTCTGTCGTCTGTGTCTCGTCTGTCGTCTGTGTCTCGTCTGTGTCTCGTCTGTCGTCTGTGTCTCGTCTGTCATCTGTGTCTCGTCTGTCGTCTGTGTCTCGTCTGTGTCTCGTCTGTCATCTGTGTCTCGTCTGTCGTCTGTGTCTCATCTGTCATCTGTGTCTCGTCTGTCATCTGTGTCTCGTCTGTCGTCTGTGTCTCGTCTGTGTCTCGTAGGTCATCTGTGTCTCGTCTGTCATCTGTGTCTCGTCTGTCATCTGTGTCTCGTCGGTCATCTGTGTCTCGTCTGTCATCTGTGTCTCGTCTGTGTCTCGTCTGTCATCTGTGTCTCGTCTGTCATCTGTGTCTCGTCTGTGTCTCGTCTGTCTTCTGTGTCTCGTATGTCGTCTGTGTCTCGTCTGTCATCTGTGTCTCGTCTGTGTCTCGTCTGTCATCTGTGTCTCGTCTGTCATCTGTGTCTCGTCGGTCGCCCTGTGTCTCGTCTGTGTCTCGTCTATCATCTGTGTCTCGTCGGTCGTCTGTGTCTCGTCTGTCATCTGTGTCTCGTCGGTCGTCTGTGTCTCGTCTGTGTCTCGTCTGTCATCTGTGTCTCGTCTGTCATCTGTGTCTCGTCTGTCGTCTGTGTCTCGTCTGTGTCTCGTCGGTCATCTGTGTCTCGTCGGTCATCTGTGTCTCGTCTGTCATCTGTGTCTCGTCTGTGTCTCGTCTGTCATCTGTGTCTCGTCTGTGTCTCGTCTGTCATCTGTGTCTCGTCTGTGTCTCGTCTGTCTTCTGTGTCTCGTCTGTCGTCTGTGTCTCGTCTGTCGTCTGTGTCTCGTCTGTCATCTGTGTCTCGTCTGTGTCTCGTCTGTCGTCTGTGTCTCGTCTGTCGTCTGTGTCTCGTCTGTCATCTGTGTCTCGTCTGTCGTCTGTGTCTCGTCTGTCATCTGTGTCTCGTCTGTGTCTCGTCTGTCGTCTGTGTCTCGTCTGTCGTCTGTGTCTCGTCTATCATCTGTGTCTCGTCGGTCGTCTGTGTCTCGTCTGTCATCTGTGTCTCGTCTGTCGTCTGTGTCTCGTCTGTCGTCTGTGTCTCGTCGGTCGTCTGTGTCTCGTCTGTGTCTCGTCTGTCATCTGTGTCTCGTCGGTCGTCTGTGTCTCGTCTGTCATCTGTGTCTCGTCTGTCATCTGTGTCTCGTCGGTCGTCTGTGTCTCGTCTGTGTCTCGTCTGTCATCTGTGTCTCGTCTGTCGTCTGTGTCTCGTCTGTCATCTGTGTCTCGTCTGTGATCTGTGTCTCGTCTGTCATCTGTGTCTCGTCTGTGTCTCGTCTGTCTTCTGTGTCTCGTCTGTCTTCTGTGTCTCGTCTGTCGTCTGTGTCTCGTCTGTCATCTGTGTCTCGTCTGTCGTCTGTGTCTCGTCTGTCGTCTGTGTCTCGTCTGTCGTCTGTGTCTCGTCTGTCCTCTGTGTCTCGTCTGTCCTCTGTGTCTTGTCTGTCGTCTGTGTCTCGTCTGTCGTCTGTCTCGTCGGTCGTCTGTGTCTCGTCGGTCGTCTGTGTCTCGTCGGTCGTCTGTGTCTCGTCTGTCGTCTGTGTCTCGTCTGTGTCTCGTCTGTCGTCTGTGTCTCGTCTGTCGTCTGTGTCTCGTCTGTGTCTCGTCTGTCGTCTGTGTCTCGTCTGTGTCTCGTCTGTCATCTGTGTCTCGTCTGTCATCTGTGTCTCGTCTGTCGTCTGTGTCTCGTCTGTCGTCTGTGTCTCGTCTGTCGTCTGTGTCTCGTCTGTCGTCTGTGTCTCGTCTGTCATCTGTGTCTCGTCTGTGTCTCGTCTGTCATCTGTGTCTCGTCGGTCGTCTGTGTCTCGTCTGTCGTCTGTGTCTCGTCTGTCGTCTGTGTCTCGTCTGTCGTCTGTGTCTCGTCTGTGTCTCGTCTGTCGTCTGTGTCTCGTCTGTCTTCTGTGTCTCGTCTGTCGTCTGTGTCTCGTCTGTGTCTCGTCTGTCGTCTGTGTCTCGTCTGTCGTCTGTGTCTCGTCGGTCGTCTGTGTCTCGTCTGTGTCTCGTCTGTCGTCTGTGTCTCGTCTGTCTTCTGTGTCTCGTCTGTCGTCTGTGTCACGTCTGTGTCTCGTCTGTCGTCTGTGTCTCGTCTGTCTTCTGTGTCTCGTCTGTCGTCTGTGTCTCGTCTGTCGTCTGTGTCTCGTCTGTCGTCTGTGTCTAGTCGGTCGTCTGTGTCTCGTCTGTCGTCTGTGTCTCGTCTGTCGTCTGTGTCTCGTCTGTCGTCTGTGTCTCGTCTGTGTCTCGTCTGTCGTCTGTGTCTCGTCTGTCATCTGTGTCTCGTCTGTCGTCTGTGTCTCGTCTGTGTCTCGTCTGTCATCTGTGTCTCGTCTGTCGTCTGTGTCTCATCTGTCATCTGTGTCTCGTCTGTCATCTGTGTCTCGTCTGTCGTCTGTGTCTCGTCTGTGTCTCGTCGGTCATCTGTGTCTCGTCTGTCATCTGTGTCTCGTCTGTCATCTGTGTCTCGTCGGTCATCTGTGTCTCGTCTGTCATCTGTGTCTCGTCTGTGTCTCGTCTGTCATCTGTGTCTCGTCTGTCATCTGTGTCTCGTCTGTGTCTCGTCTGTCTTCTGTGTCTCATCTGTCGTCTGTGTCTCGTCTGTCATCTGTGTCTCGTCTGTGTCTCGTCTGTCGTCTGTGTCTCGTCTGTCATCTGTGTCTCGTCGGTCGCCCTGTGTCTCGTCTGTGTCTCGTCTATCATCTGTGTCTCGTCAGTCGTCTGTGTCTCGTCTGTCATCTGTGTCTCGTCGGTCGTCTGTGTCTCGTCTGTGTCTCGTCTGTCATCTGTGTCTCGTCTGTCATCTGTGTCTCGTCTGTCGTCTGTGTCTCGTCTGTGTCTCGTCGGTCATCTGTGTCTCGTCGGTCATCTGTGTCTCGTCTGTCATCTGTGTCTCGTCTGTGTCTCGTCTGTCATCTGTGTCTCGTCTGTGTCTCGTCTGTCATCTGTGTCTCGTCTGTGTCTCGTCTGTCTTCTGTGTCTCGTCTGTCGTCTGTGTCTCGTCTGTCGTCTGTGTCTCGTCTGTCATCTGTGTCTCGTCTGTGTCTCGTCTGTCGTCTGTGTCTCGTCTGTCGTCTGTGTCTCGTCTGTCATCTGTGTCTCGTCGGTCGCCCTGTGTCTCGTCTGTGTCTCGTCTGTCATCTGTGTCTCGTCGGTCGTCTGTGTCTCGTCTGTGTCTCGTCTGTCATCTGTGTCTCGTCTGTCGTCTGTGTCTCGTCTGTCATCTGTGTCTCGTCTGTGATCTGTGTCTCGTCTGTCATCTGTGTCTCGTCTGTGTCTCGTCTGTCTTCTGTGTCTCGTCTGTCGTCTGTGTCTCGTCTGTCGTCTGTGTCTCGTCTGTCATCTGTGTCTCGTCTGTCGTCTGTGTCTCGTCTGTCATCTGTGTCTCGTCGGTCGCCCTGTGTCTCGTCTGTGTCTCGTCTGTCATCTGTGTCTCGTCGGTCGTCTGTGTCTCGTCTGTCATCTGTGTCTCGTCGGTCGTCTGTGTCTCGTCTGTCGTCTGTGTCTCGTCTGTCTTCTGTGTCTCGTCTGTGTCTCGTCGGTCGTCTGTGTCTCGTCTGTCGTCTGTGTCTCGTCTGTCGTCTGTGTCTCGTCTGTCGTCTGTGTCTCGTCTGTCCTCTGTGTCTCGTCTGTCCTCTGTGTCTCGTCTGTCCTCTGTGTCTCGTCTGTCGTCTCTGTCTCGTCTGTGTCTCGTCTGTCGTCTGTCGTCTGTGTCTCGTCTGTCATCTGTGTCTCGTCTGTGTCTCGTCTGTCATCTGTGTCTCGTCTGTGTCTCGTCTGTCGTCTGTGTCTCGTCTGTCGTCTGTGTCTCGTCTGTCGTCTGTGTGTCGTCTGTGTCTCGTCTGTCGTCTGTGTCTCGTCTGTCGTCTGTGTCTCGTCTGTGTCTCGTCGGTCGTCTGTGTCTCGTCGGTCGTCTGTGTCTCGTCGGTCGTCTGTGTCTCGTCTGTCGTCTGTGTCTCGTCTGTCGTCTGTGTCTCGTCTGTCATCTGTGTCTCGTCTGTCGTCTGTGTCTCGTCTGTGTCTCGTCTGTCATCTGTGTCTCGTCTATCATCTGTGTCTCGTCGGTCGTCTGTGTCTCGTCTGTCGTCTGTGTCTCGTCTGTCATCTGTGTCTCGTCTGTGTCTCGTCTGTCATCTGTGTCTCGTCTGTGTCTCGTCTGTCATCTGTGTCTCGTCTGTCGTCTGTGTCTCGTCTGTGTCTCGTCTGTCATCTGTGTCTCGTCTATCATCTGTGTCTCGTCGGTCGTCTGTGTCTCGTCTGTCGTCTGTGTCTCGTCTGTCATCTGTGTCTCGTCTGTGTCTCGTCTGTCATCTGTGTCTCGTCTGTGTCTCGTTTGTCATCTGTGTCTCGTCGGTCGTCTGTGTCTCGTCTGTGTCTCGTCTGTCATCTGTGTCTCGTCTGTCATCTGTGCCTCGTCTGTCATCTGTGTCTCGTCGGTCGTCTGTGTCTCGTCGGTCGTCTGTGTCTCGTCTGTGTCTCGTCTGTCATCTGTGTCTCATCTGTCATCTGTGCTTCGTCTGTCATCTGTGTCTCGTCTGTCATCTGTGTCTCGTCTGTGTCTCGTCTGTCGTCTGTGTCTCGTCTGTCGTCTGTGTCTCGTCTGTCATCTGTGTCTCGTCTGTCGTCTGTGTCTCGTCTGTCGTCTGTGTCTCGTCTGTGTCTCGTCTGTCATCTGTGTCTCGTCTGTCGTCTGTGTCTCGTCTGTCGTCTGTGTCTCGTCTGTGTCTCGTCTGTCGTCTGTGTCTCGTCTGTCATCTGTGTCTCGTCTGTCATCTGTGTCTCGTCTGTCGTCTGTGTCTCGTCTGTCGTCTGTGCCTCGTCTGTCGTCTGTCTCGTCTGTCGTCTGTGTCTCGTCTGTGTCTCGTCTGTCGTCTGTGTCTCGTCTGTCATCTGTGTCTCGTCTGTCGTCTGTGTCTCGTCTGTCGTCTGTGTCTCGTCTGTCATCTGTGTCTCGTCTGTCATCTGTGTCTCGTCTGTCGTCTGTGTCTCGTCTGTCGTCTGTGTCTCGTCTGTGTCTCGTCTGTCATCTGTGTCTCGTCTGTCATCTGTGTCTCGTCTGTCGTCTGTGTCTCGTCTGTCATCTGTGTCTCGTCTGTGTCTCGTCTGTCATCTGTGTCTCGTCGGTCGTCTGTGTCTCGTCGGTCGTCTGTGTCTCGTCGGTCGTGTGTCTCGTCTGTCGTCTGTGTCTCGTCTGTCGTCTGTGTCTTGTCTGTGTCTCGTCTGTCATCTGTGTCTCGTCGGTCGTCTGTGTCTCGTCTGTCGTCTGTGTCTCGTCTGTCATCTGTGTCTCGTCTGTCTCGTCGGTCGTCTGTGTCTCGTCTGTCATCTGTGTCTCGTCGGTCGTCTGTGTCTCGTCTGTGTCTCGTCTGTCGTCTGTGTCTCGTCTGTCGTCTGTGTCTCGTCTGTCTTCTGTGTCTCGTCTGTCGTCTGTGTCTCGTCTGTCTTCTGTGTCTCGTCTGTCGTCTGTGTCTCGTCTGTCTTCTGTGTCTCGTCTGTCGTCTGTGTCTCGTCTGTCGTCTGTGTCTAGTCGGTCGTCTGTGTCTCGTCTGTCGTCTGTGTCTTGTCTGTCATCTGTGTCTCGTCTGTGTCTCGTCTGTCGTCTGTGTCTCGTCTGTGTCTCGTCTGTCGTCTGTGTCTCGTCTGTCATCTGTGTCTCGTCTGTCGTCTGTGTCTCGTCTGTGTCTCGTCTGTCATCTGTGTCTCGTCTGTCGTCTGTGTCTCGTCTGTCATCTGTGTCTCGTCTGTCATCTGTGTCTCGTCTGTGTCTCGTCTGTCATCTGTGTCTCGTCTGTCGTCTGTCTCGTCTGTTGTCTGTGTCTCGTCTGTGTCTCGTCTGTCTTCTGTGTCTCGTCTGTCGTCTGTCTCGTCTGTCGTCTGTGTCTCGTCTGTGTCTCGTCTGTCGTCTGTGTCTCGTCTGTCATCTGTGTCTCGTCTGTGTCTCGTCTGTCGTCTGTGTCTCGTCTGTCTTCTGTGTCTCGTCGGTCGTCTGTGTCTCGTCTGTCATCTGTGTCTCGTCTGTGTCTCGTC
The DNA here is from genome assembly GCF_933228915.1 of Telmatherina bonti. Classification (NCBI taxonomy): domain Eukaryota; kingdom Metazoa; phylum Chordata; class Actinopteri; order Atheriniformes; family Telmatherinidae; genus Telmatherina; species Telmatherina bonti. Next base: position 3,201,804 of record NC_136623.1, on the reverse strand, counting down.
TGTCATCTGTGTCTCGTCTGTCGTCTGTGTCTCGTCTGTCATCTGTGTCTCGTCGGTCGTCTGTGTCTCGTCTGTCGTCTGTGTCTCGTCTGTCGTCTGTGTCTCGTCTGTCATCTGTGTCTCGTCGGTCGTCTGTGTCTCGTCGGTCGTCTGTGTCTAGTCTGTCGTCTGTGTCTCGTCGGTCGTCTGTGTCTCGTCTGTCATCTGTGTCTCGTCGGTCGTCTGTGTCTCGTCGGTCGTCTGTGTCTCGTCGGTCGTCTGTGTCTCGTCTGTCGTCTGTGTCTCGTCTGTCGTCTGTGTCTCGTCGGTCGTCTGTGTCTCGTCTGTCATCTGTGTCTCGTCTGTGTCTCGTCTGTCATCTGTGTCTCGTCTGTCGTCTGTGTCTCGTCGGTCGTCTGTGTCTCGTCTGTCATCTGTGTCTCGTCTGTCATCTGTGTCTCGTCTGTCGTCTGTGTCTCGTCGGTCGTCTGTGTCTCGTCTGTCGTCTGTGTCTCGTCGGTCGTCTGTGTCTCGTCTGTGTCTCGTCTGTCGTCTGTGTCTCGTCTGTCATCTGTGTCTCGTCTGTCGTCTGTGTCTCGTCTGTGTCTCGTCTGTCATCTGTGTCTCGTCTGTTGTCTGTGTCTCGTCTGTCATCTGTGTCTCGTCTGTCATCTGTGTCTCGTCTGTCGTCTGTGTCTCGTCTGTCATCTGTGTCTCGTCTTTCATCTGTGTCTCGTCTGTCGTCTGTGTCTCGTCTGTCATCTGTGTCTCGTCTGTCGTCTGTGTCTCGTCTGTCATCTGTGTCTCGTCTGTCGTCTGTGTCTCGTCTGTCATCTGTGTCTCGTCTGTCATCTGTGTCTCGTCTGTGTCTCGTCTGTCTTCTGTGTCTCGTCTGTCGTCTGTGTCTCGTCTGTCGTCTGTGTCTCGTCTGTCATCTGTGTCTCGTCTGTGTCTCGTCTGTCGTCTGTGTCTCGTCTGTCGTCTGTGTCTCGTCTGTCATCTGTGTCTCGTCGGTCGTCTGTGTCTCGTCTGTCGTCTGTGTCTCGTCTGTCGTCTGTGTCTCGTCGGTCGTCTGTGTCTCGTCTGTCGTCTGTGTCTCGTCGGTCGTCTGTGTCTCGTCTGTCATCTGTGTCTCGTCTGTCATCTGTGTCTCGTCTGTCATCTGTGTCTCGTCTGTGTCTCGTCTGTCATCTGTGCCTCGTCTGTCGTCTGTGTCTCGTCTGTCATCTGTGTCTCGTCGGTCGTCTGTGTCTCGTCTGTCGTCTGTGTCTCGTCTGTCGTCTGTGTCTCGTCTGTCATCTGTGTCTCGTCGGTCGTCTGTGTCTCGTCGGTCGTCTGTGTCTAGTCTGTCGTCTGTGTCTCGTCGGTCGTCTGTGTCTCGTCTGTCATCTGTGTCTCGTCTGTCGTCTCTGTCTCGTCTGTCATCTGTGTCTCGTCTGTCATCTGTGTCTCGTCTGTCATCTGTGTCTCGTCTGTGTCTCGTCGGTCGTCTGTGTCTCGTCTGTCGTCTGTGTCTCGTCTGTCGTCTGTGTCTCGTCTGTGTCTCGTCGGTCGTCTGTGTCTCGTCTGTCATCTGTGTCTCGTCTGTGTCTCGTCGGTCGTCTGTGTCTCGTCTGTCGTCTGTGTCTCGTCTGTCATCTGTGTCTCGTCTGTCGTCTGTGTCCCGTCTGTCGTCTGTGTCTCGTCTGTCATCTGTGTCTCGTCTGTCGTCTGTGTCTCGTCTGTCGTCTGTGTCTCGTCTGTCGTCTGTGTCTCGTCTGTCGTCTGTGTCTCGTCTGTGTCTCGTCTGTCATCACTGTCTCGTCTGTCATCTGTGTCTCGTCTGTCGTCTGTGTCTCGTCTGTCGTCTGTGTCTCGTCTGTCATCTGTGTCTCGTCTGTGTCTCGTCTGTCATCTGTGTCTCGTCTGTGTCTCGTCTGTCATCTGTGTCTCGTCGGTCGTCTGTGTCTCGTCTGTCGTCTGTGTCTCGTCTGTCGTCTGTGTCTCGTCTGTCGTCTGTGTCTCGTCGGTCGTCTGTGTCTCGTCGGTCGTCTGTGTCTCGTCTGTGTCTCGTCTGTCGTCTGTGTCTCGTCTGTCTTCTGTGTCTCGTCTGTCGTCTGTGTCTCGTCTGTGTCTCGTCTGTCGTCTGTGTCTCGTCTGTCTTCTGTGTCTCGTCTGTCGTCTGTGTCTCGTCTGTCGTCTGTGTCTCGTCTGTCGTCTGTGTCTAGTCGGTCGTCTGTGTCTCGTCTGTCGTCTGTGTCTCGTCTGTGTCTCGTCTGTCGTCTGTGTCTCGTCTGTCATCTGTGTCTCGTCTGTCGTCTGTGTCTCGTCTGTGTCTCGTCTGTCATCTGTGTCTCGTCTGTCGTCTGTGTCTCGTCTGTCATCTGTGTCTCGTCTGTCATCTGTGTCTCGTCTGTCGTCTGTGTCTCGTCTGTGTCTCGTCGGTCATCTGTGTCTCGTCTGTCATCTGTGTCTCGTCTGTCATCTGTGTCTCGTCTGTCGTCTGTGTCTCGTCTGTCATCTGTGTCTCGTCTGTCATCTGTGTCTCGTCGGTCGTCTGTGTCTCGTCTGTCATCTGTGTCTCGTCGGTCGTCTGTGTCTCGTCTGTGTCTCGTCTGTCATCTGTGTCTCGTCTGTCGTCTGTGTCTCGTCTGTCATCTGTGTCTCGTCTGTCGTCTGTGTCTCGTCTGTCGTCTGTGTCTCGTCTGTCTTCTGTGTCTCGTCTGTGTCTCGTCGGTCGTCTGTGTCTCGTCTGTCGTCTGTGTCTCGTCTGTCGTCTGTGTCTCGTCTGTCGTCTGTGTCTCGTCTGTCGTCTGTGTCTCGTCTGTCATCTGTGTCTCGTCTGTGTCTCGTCTGTCATCTGTGTCTCGTCTGTGTCTCGTCTGTCATCTGTGTCTCGTCGGTCGTCTGTGTCTCGTCTGTCGTCTGTGTCTCGTCTGTCGTCTGTGTCTCGTCGGTCGTCTGTGTCTCGTCGGTCGTCTGTGTCTCGTCTGTGTCTCGTCTGTCGTCTGTGTCTCGTCTGTCTTCTGTGTCTCGTCTGTCGTCTGTGTCTCGTCTGTGTCTCGTCTGTCGTCTGTGTCTCGTCTGTCTTCTGTGTCTCGTCTGTCGTCTGTGTCTCGTCTGTCGTCTGTGTCTCGTCTGTCGTCTGTGTCTAGTCGGTCGTCTGTGTCTCGTCTGTCGTCTGTGTCTCGTCTGTCGTCTGTGTCTCGTCTGTGTCTCGTCTGTCGTCTGTGTCTCGTCTGTCATCTGTGTCTCGTCTGTCGTCTGTGTCTCGTCTGTGTCTCGTCTGTCATCTGTGTCTCGTCTGTCGTCTGTGTCTCGTCTGTCATCTGTGTCTCGTCTGTCATCTGTGTCTCGTCTGTCGTCTGTGTCTCGTCTGTGTCTCGTCGGTCATCTGTGTCTCGTCTGTCATCTGTGTCTCGTCTGTCATCTGTGTCTCGTCGGTCATCTGTGTCTCGTCTGTCATCTGTGTCTCGTCTGTGTCTCGTCTGTCATCTGTGTCTCGTCTGTCATCTGTGTCTCGTCTGTGTCTCGTCTGTCTTCTGTGTCTCGTCTGTCGTCTGTGTCTCGTCTGTCATCTGTGTCTCGTCTGTGTCTCGTCTGTCGTCTGTGTCTCGTCTGTCATCTGTGTCTCGTCGGTCGCCCTGTGTCTCGTCTGTGTCTCGTCGGTCGTCTGTGTCTCGTCTGTCATCTGTGTCTCGTCGGTCGTCTGTGTCTCGTCTGTCATCTGTGTCTCGTCTGTCATCTGTGTCTCGTCTGTCGTCTGTGTCTCGTCTGTGTCTCGTCGGTCATCTGTGTCTCGTCGGTCATCTGTGTCTCGTCTGTCATCTGTGTCTCGTCTGTGTCTCGTCTGTCATCTGTGTCTCGTCTGTGTCTCGTCTGTCATCTGTGTCTCGTCTGTGTCTCGTCTGTCTTCTGTGTCTCGTCTGTCGTCTGTGTCTCGTCTGTCGTCTGTCATCTGTGTCTCGTCTGTGTCTCGTCTGTCGTCTGTGTCTCGTCTGTCGTCTGTGTCTCGTCGGTCGCCCTGTGTCTCGTCTGTGTCTCGTCTATCATCTGTGTCTCGTCGGTCGTCTGTGTCTCGTCTGTCATCTGTGTCTCGTCGGTCGTCTGTGTCTCGTCTGTGTCTCGTCTGTCATCTGTGTCTCGTCGGTCGTCTGTGTCTCGTCTGTCATCTGTGTCTCGTCTGTCATCTGTGTCTCATCGGTCGTCTGTGTCTCGTCTGTGTCTCGTCTGTCATCTGTGTCTCGTCTGTCGTCTGTGTCTCGTCTGTCATCTGTGTCTCGTCTGTCGTCTGTGTCTCGTCTGTCATCTGTGTCTCGTCTGTGTCTCGTCTGTCTTCTGTGTCTCGTCTGTCGTCTGTGTCTCGTCTGTCGTCTGTGTCTCGTCTGTCATCTGTGTCTCGTCTGTCATCTGTGTCTCGTCTGTCGTCTGTGTCTCGTCTGTCATCTGTGTCTCGTCGGTCGCCCTGTGTCTCGTCTGTGTCTCGTCTGTCATCTGTGTCTCGTCGGTCGTCTGTGTCTCGTCTGTCATCTGTGTCTCGTCTGTCGTCTGTGTCTCGTCTGTCGTCTGTGTCTCGTCTGTCATCTGTGTCTCGTCTGTCATCTGTGTCTCGTCGGTCGCCCTGTGTCTCGTCTGTGTCTCGTCTGTCATCTGTGTCTCGTCGGTCGTCTGTGTCTCGTCTGTCATCTGTGTCTCGTCGGTCGTCTGTGTCTCGTCTGTGTCTCGTCTGTCATCTGTGTCTCGTCTGTCGTCTGTGTCTCGTCTGTCATCTGTGTCTCGTCTGTCATCTGTGTCTCGTCGGTCGTCTGTGTCTCGTCTGTGTCTCGTCTGTCATCTGTGTCTCGTCTGTCGTCTGTGTCTCGTCTGTGTCTCGTCTGTCATCTGTGTCTCGTCTGTCATCTGTGTCTCGTCTGTGTCTCGTCTGTCTTCTGTGTCTCGTCTGTCGTCTGTGTCTCGTCTGTCGTCTGTGTCTCGTCTGTCGTCTGTGTCTCGTCTGTCGTCTGTGTCTCGTCTGTCTTCTGTGTCTCGTCTGTGTCTCGTCGGTCGTCTGTGTCTCGTCTGTCGTCTGTGTCTCGTCTGTCGTCTGTGTCTCGTCTGTCGTCTGTGTCTCGTCTGTCGTCTGTGTCTCGTCTGTCCTCTGTGTCTCGTCTGTCCTCTGTGTCTCGTCTGTCGTCTCTGTCTCGTCTGTGTCTCGTCTGTCGTCTGTCGTCTGTGTCTCGTCTGTCATCTGTGTCTCGTCTGTGTCTCGTCTGTCATCTGTGTCTCGTCTGTGTCTCGTCTGTCGTCTGTGTCTCGTCTGTCGTCTGTGTCTCGTCTGTCGTCTGTGTCTCGTCTGTCGTCTGTGTCTCGTCGGTCGTCTGTGTCTCGTCGGTCGTCTGTGTCTCGTCTGTCCTCTGTGTCTCGTCTGTCCTCTGTGTCTCGTCTGTCGTCTCTGTCTCGTCTGTGTCTCGTCTGTCGTCTGTCGTCTGTGTCTCGTCTGTCATCTGGGTCTCGTCTGTGTCTCGTCTGTCATCTGTGTCTCGTCTGTGTCTCGTCTGTCGTCTGTGTCTCGTCTGTCGAATGTGTCTCGTCTGTCGTCTGTGTGTCGTCTGTCGTCTGTGTCTCGTCTGTCATCTGTGTCTCGTCTGTCATCTGTGTCTCGTCGGTCGTCTGTGTCTCGTCTGTCATGTGTGTCTCGTCTGTCGTCTGTGTCTCGTCTGTCATCTGTGTCTCGTCGGTCGTCTGTGTCTCGTCTGTCATCTGTGTCTCGTCGGCCGTCTGTGTCTCGTCTGTGTCTCGTCTGTCATCTGTGTCTCGTCTGTCGTCTGTGTCTCGTCGGTCGTCTGTGTCTCGTCTGTCATCTGTGTCTCGTCGGTCGCCCTGTGTCTCGTCTGTGTCTCGTCGGTCGTCTGTGTCTCGTCTGTCATCTGTGTCTCGTCGGTCGTCTGTGTCTCGTCTGTCATCTGTGTCTCGTCTGTCATCTGTGTCTCGTCTGTCGTCTGTGTCTCGTCTGTGTCTCGTCGGTCATCTGTGTCTCGTCGGTCATCTGTGTCTCGTCTGTCATCTGTGTCTCGTCTGTGTCTCGTCTGTCATCTGTGTCTCGTCTGTGTCTCGTCTGTCATCTGTGTCTCGTCTGTGTCTCGTCTGTCTTCTGTGTCTCGTCTGTCGTCTGTGTCTCGTCTGTCGTCTGTGTCTCGTCTGTCATCTGTGTCTCGTCTGTGTCTCGTCTGTCGTCTGTGTCTCGTCTGTCGTCTGTGTCTCGTCGGTCGCCCTGTGTCTCGTCTGTGTCTCGTCTATCATCTGTGTCTCGTCGGTCGTCTGTGTCTCGTCTGTCATCTGTGTCTCGTCGGTCGTCTGTGTCTCGTCTGTGTCTCGTCTGTCATCTGTGTCTCGTCGGTCGTCTGTGTCTCGTCTGTCATCTGTGTCTCGTCTGTCATCTGTGTCTCATCGGTCGTCTGTGTCTCGTCTGTGTCTCGTCTGTCATCTGTGTCTCGTCTGTCGTCTGTGTCTCGTCTGTCATCTGTGTCTCGTCTGTCGTCTGTGTCTCGTCTGTCATCTGTGTCTCGTCTGTGTCTCGTCTGTCTTCTGTGTCTCGTCTGTCGTCTGTGTCTCGTCTGTCGTCTGTGTCTCGTCTGTCATCTGTGTCTCGTCTGTCATCTGTGTCTCGTCTGTCGTCTGTGTCTCGTCTGTCATCTGTGTCTCGTCGGTCGCCCTGTGTCTCGTCTGTGTCTCGTCTGTCATCTGTGTCTCGTCGGTCGTCTGTGTCTCGTCTGTCATCTATGTCTCGTCTGTCGTCTGTGTCTCGTCTGTCGTCTGTGTCTCGTCTGTCATCTGTGTCTCGTCTGTCATCTGTGTCTCGTCGGTCGCCCTGTGTCTCGTCTGTGTCTCGTCTGTCATCTGTGTCTCGTCGGTCGTCTGTGTCTCGTCTGTCATCTGTGTCTCGTCGGTCGTCTGTGTCTCGTCTGTGTCTCGTCTGTCATCTGTGTCTCGTCTGTCGTCTGTGTCTCGTCTGTCATCTGTGTCTCGTCTGTCATCTGTGTCTCGTCGGTCGTCTGTGTCTCGTCTGTGTCTCGTCTGTCATCTGTGTCTCGTCTGTCGTCTGTGTCTCGTCTGTGTCTCGTCTGTCATCTGTGTCTCGTCTGTCATCTGTGTCTCGTCTGTGTCTCGTCTGTCTTCTGTGTCTCGTCTGTCGTCTGTGTCTCGTCTGTCGTCTGTGTCTCGTCTGTCATCTGTGTCTCGTCTGTCGTCTGTGTCTCGTCTGTCGTCTGTGTCTCGTCTGTCTTCTGTGTCTCGTCTGTGTCTCGTCGGTCGTCTGTGTCTCGTCTGTCGTCTGTGTCTCGTCTGTCGTCTGTGTCTCGTCTGTCGTCTGTGTCTCGTCTGTCGTCTGTGTCTCGTCTGTCCTCTGTGTCTCGTCTGTCCTCTGTGTCTCGTCTGTCGTCTCTGTCTCGTCTGTGTCTCGTCTGTCGTCTGTCGTCTGTGTCTCGTCTGTCATCTGTGTCTCGTCTGTGTCTCGTCTGTCATCTGTGTCTCGTCTGTGTCTCGTCTGTCGTCTGTGTCTCGTCTGTCGTCTGTGTCTCGTCTGTCGTCTGTGTGTCGTCTGTGTCTCGTCTGTCGTCTGTGTCTCGTCTGTCGTCTGTGTCTCGTCTGTCGTCTGTGTCTCGTCGGTCGTCTGTGTCTCGTCGGTCGTCTGTGTCTCGTCTGTCCTCTGTGTCTCGTCTGTCCTCTGTGTCTCGTCTGTCGTCTCTGTCTCGTCTGTGTCTCGTCTGTCGTCTGTGTCTCGTCTGTCATCTGTGTCTCGTCTGTCATCTGTGTCTCGTCTGTCATCTGTGTCTCGTCTGTGTCTCGTCTGTCATCTGTGTCTCGTCTGTCGTCTGTGTCTCGTCTGTCGTCTGTGTGTCGTCTGTCGTCTGTGTCTCGTCTGTCATCTGTGTCTCGTCTGTCATCTGTGTCTCGTCGGTCGTCTGTGTCTCGTCTGTCATGTGTGTCTCGTCTGTCGTCTGTGTCTCGTCTGTCATCTGTGTCTCGTCGGTCGTCTGTGTCTCGTCTGTCATCTGTGTCTCGTCGGCCGTCTGTGTCTCGTCTGTGTCTCGTCTGTCATCTGTGTCTCGTCTGTCGTCTGTGTCTCGTCGGTCGTCTGTGTCTCGTCTGTCATCTGTGTCTCGTCGGCCGTCTGTGTCTCGTCTGTGTCTCGTCTGTCATCTGTGTCTCGTCTGTCGTCTGTGTCTCGTCTGTCATCTGTGTCTCGTCTGTCATCTGTGTCTCGTCGGTCGTCTGTGTCTCGTCTGTGTCTCGTCTGTCATCTGTGTCTCGTCTGTCGTCTGTGTCTCGTCTGTCATCTGTGTCTCGTCTGTGATCTGTGTCTCGTCTGTCATCTGTGTCTCGTCTGTGTCTCGTCTGTCTTCTGTGTCTCGTCTGTCGTCTGTGTCTCGTCTGTCGTCTGTGTCTCGTCTGTCATCTGTGTCTCGTCTGTCATCTGTGTCTCGTCTGTCGTCTGTGTCTCGTCTGTCATCTGTGTCTCGTCGGTCGCCCTGTGTCTCGTCTGTGTCTCGTCTGTCATCTGTGTCTCGTCGGTCGTCTGTGTCTCGTCTGTCATCTGTGTCTCGTCTGTCGTCTGTGTCTCGTCTGTCATCTGTGTCTCGTCTGTCATCTGTGTCTCGTCGGTCGCCCTGTGTCTCGTCTGTGTCTCGTCTGTCATCTGTGTCTCGTCGGTCGTCTGTGTCTCGTCTGTCATCTGTGTCTCGTCGGTCGTCTGTGTCTCGTCTGTGTCTCGTCTGTCATCTGTGTCTCGTCTGTCGTCTGTGTCTCGTCTGTCATCTGTGTCTCGTCTGTCATCTGTGTCTCGTCGGTCGTCTGTGTCTCGTCTGTGTCTCGTCTGTCATCTGTGTCTCGTCTGTCGTCTGTGTCTCGTCTGTGTCTCGTCTGTCATCTGTGTCTCGTCTGTCATCTGTGTCTCGTCTGTGTCTCGTCTGTCTTCTGTGTCTCGTCTGTCGTCTGTGTCTCGTCTGTCCTCTGTGTCTCGTCTGTCCTCTGTGTCTCGTCTGTCGTCTGTGTCTCGTCTGTGTCTCGTCTGTCGTCTGTCGTCTGTGTCTCGTCTGTCATCTGTGTCTCGTCTGTGTCTCGTCTGTCATCTGTGTCTCGTCTGTGTCTCGTCTGTCGTCTGTGTCTCGTCTGTCGTCTGTGTCTCGTCTGCCGTCTGTGTGTCGTCTGTGTCTCGTCTGTCGTCTGTGTCTCGTCTGTCGTCTGTGTCTCGTCGGTCGTCTGTGTCTCGTCGGTCGTCTGTGTCTCGTCGGTCGTCTGTGTCTCGTCTGTCGTCTGTGTCTCGTCTGTCGTCTGTGTCTCGTCTGTCATCTGTGTCTCGTCTGTCATCTGTGTCTCGTCGGTCGTCTGTGTCTCGTCTGTCATCTGTGTCTCGTCTGTGTCTCGTCTGTCATCTGTGTCTCGTCTGTGTCTCGTTTGTCATCTGTGTCTCGTCGGTCGTCTGTGTCTCGTCTGTGTCTCGTCTGTCATCTGTGTCTCGTCTGTCATCTGTGCCTCGTCTGTCATCTGTGTCTCGTCGGTCGTCTGTGTCTCGTCGGTCGTCTGTGTCTCGTCTGTCATCTGTGTCTCGTCTGTCATCTGTGCCTCGTCTGTCATCTGTGTCTCGTCTGTCATCTGTGTCTCGTCTGTGTCTCGTCTGTCGTCTGTGTCTCGTCTGTCGTCTGTGTCTCGTCTGTCATCTGTGTCTCGTCTGTCGTCTGTGTCTCGTCTGTGTCTCGTCTGTCTTCTGTGTCTCGTCTGTCGTCTGTGTCTCGTCTGTCGTCTGTGTCTCGTCTGTCATCTGTGTCTCGTCTGTCGTCTGTGTCTCGTCTGTCGTCTGTGTCTCGTCTGTCATCTGTGTCTCGTCGGTCGTCTGTGTCTCGTCTGTCATCTGTGTCTCGTCGGTCGTCTGTGTCTCGTCTGTCATCTGTGTCTCGTCTGTCGTCTGTGTCTCGTCTGTCATCTGTGTCTCGTCGGTCGTCTGTGTCTCGTCTGTCATCTGTGTCTCGTCTGTCGTCTGTGTCTCGTCTGTCGTCTGTGTCTCGTCTGTCATCTGTGTCTCGTCTGTCATCTGTGTCTCGTCGGTCGCCCTGTGTCTCGTCTGTGTCTCGTCTGTCATCTGTGTCTCGTCGGTCGTCTGTGTCTCGTCTGTGTCTCGTCTGTCATCTGTGTCTCGTCTGTCGTCTGTGTCTCGTCTGTCATCTGTGTCTCGTCTGTCATCTCTGTCTCGTCGGTCGTCTGTGTCTCGTCTGTGTCTCGTCTGACATCTGTGTCTCGTCTGTCATCTGTGTCTCGTCTGTGTCTCGTCTGTCTTCTGTGTCTCGTCTGTCGTCTGTGTCTCGTCTGTCGTCTGTGTCTCGTCTGTCATCTGTGTCTCGTCTGTCGTCTGTGTCTCGTCTGTCGTCTGTGTCTCGTCTGTCTTCTGTGTCTCGTCTGTGTCTCGTCGGTCGTCTGTGTCTCGTCTGTCGTCTGTGTCTCGTCTGTCGTCTGTGTCTCGTCTGTCGTCTGTGTCTCGTCTGTCGTCTGTGTCTCGTCTGTCCTCTGTGTCTCGTCTGTCCTCTGTGTCTCGTCTGTCGTCTCTGTCTCGTCTGTGTCTCGTCTGTCGTCTGTCGTCTGTGTCTCGTCTGTCATCTGTGTCTCGTCTGTGTCTCGTCTGTCATCTGTGTCTCGTCTGTGTCTCGTCTGTCGTCTGTGTCTCGTCTGTCGTCTGTGTCTCGTCTGTCGTCTGTGTGTCGTCTGTGTCTCGTCTGTCGTCTGTGTCTCGTCTGTCGTCTGTGTCTCGTCTGTCGTCTGTGTCTCGTCGGTCGTCTGTGTCTCGTCGGTCGTCTGTGTCTCGTCTGTCGTCTGTGTCTCGTCTGTCCTCTGTGTCTCGTCTGTCGTCTCTGTCTCGTCTGTGTCTCGTCTGTCGTCTGTCCTCTGTGTCTCGTCTGTCCTCTGTGTCTCGTCTGTCGTCTCTGTCTCGTCTGTGTCTCGTCTGTCGTCTGTCGTCTGTGTCTCGTCTGTGTCTCGTCTGTCATCTGTGTCTCGTCTGTGTCTCGTCTGTCGTCTGTGTCTCGTCTGTCGTCTGTGTCTCGTCTGTCGTCTGTGTGTCGTCTGTGTCTCGTCTGTCGTCTGTGTCTCGTCTGTCGTCTGTGTCTCGTCTGTCGTCTGTGTCTCGTCGGTCGTCTGTGTCTCGTCGGTCGTCTGTGTCTCGTCGGTCGTCTGTGTCTCGTCTGTCGTCTGTGTCTCGTCTGTCGTCTGTATCTCGTCTGTCATCTGTGTCTCGTCTGTCATCTGTGTCTCGTCGGTCGTCTGTGTCTCGTCTGTCATCTGTGTCTCGTCTGTCGTCTGTGTCTCGTCTGTGTCTCGTCTGTCATCTGTGTCTCGTCTATCATCTGTGTCTCGTCGGTCGTCTGTGTCTCGTCTGTCATCTGTGTCTCGTCTGTGTCTCGTCTGTCATCTGTGTCTCGTCTGTGTCTCGTTTGTCATCTGTGTCTCGTCGGTCGTCTGTGTCTCGTCTGTGTCTCGTCTGTCATCTGTGTCTCGTCTGTCATCTGTGCCTCGTCTGTCATCTGTGTCTCGTCGGTCGTCTGTGTCTCGTCGGTCGTCTGTGTCTCGTCTGTGTCTCGTCTGTCATCTGTGTCTCGTCTGTCATCTGTGCCTCGTCTGTCATCTGTGTCTCGTCTGTCATCTGTGTCTCGTCTGTGTCTCGTCTGTCGTCTGTGTCTCGTCTGTCGTCTGTGTCTCGTCTGTCATCTGTGTCTCGTCTGTCGTCTGTGTCTCGTCTGTCGTCTGTGTCTCGTCTGTGTCTCGTCTGTCATCTGTGTCTCGTCTGTCGTCTGTGTCTCGTCTGTCATCTGTGTCTCGTCTGTGTCTCGTCTGTCATCTGTGTCTCGTCTGTCACCTGTGTCTCGTCTGTGTCTCGTCTGTCGTCTGTGTCTCGTCTGTCATCTGTGTCTCGTCTGTCATCTGTGTCTCGTCTGTCGTCTGTGTCTCGTCTGTCGTCTGTGTCTCGTCTGTCGTCTGTGTCTCGTCTGTGTCTCGTCTGTCGTCTGTGTCTCGTCTGTCATCTGTGTCTCGTCTGTGTCTCGTCTGTCGTCTGTGTCTCGTCTGTCGTCTGTGTCTCGTCTGTGTCTCGTCTGTCATCTGTGTCTCGTCTGTCATCTGTGTCTCGTCTGTCGTCTGTGTCTCGTCTGTCGTCTGTGTCTCGTCTGTCATCTGTGTCTCGTCTGTGTCTCGTCTGTCATCTGTGTCTCGTCGGTCGTCTGTGTCTCGTCGGTCGTCTGTGTCTCGTCGGTCGTGTGTCTCGTCTGTCGTCTGTGTCTCGTCTGTCGTCTGTGTCTTGTCTGTGTCTCGTCTGTCATCTGTGTCTCGTCGGTCGTCTGTGTCTCGTCTGTCGTCTGTGTCTCGTCTGTCATCTGTGTCTCGTCTGTCTCGTCGGTCGTCTGTGTCTCGTCTGTCATCTGTGTCTCGTCGGTCGTCTGTGTCTCGTCTGTGCCTCGTCTGTCGTCTGTGTCTCGTCTGTCGTCTGTGTCTCGTATGTCTTCTGTGTCTCGTCTGTCGTCTGTGTCTCGTCTGTCTTCTGTGTCTCGTCTGTCGTCTGTGTCTCGTCTGTCTTCTGTGTCTCGTCTGTCGTCTGTGTCTCGTCTGTCGTCTGTGTCTAGTCGGTCGTCTGTGTCTCGTCTGTCGTCTGTGTCTCGTCTGTCATCTGTGTCTCGTCTGTCGTCTGTGTCTCGTCTGTGTCTCGTCTGTCGTCTGTGTCTCGTCTGTCATCTGTGTCTCGTCTGTCGTCTGTGTCTCGTCTGTGTCTCGTCTGTCATCTGTGTCTCGTCTGTCCTCTGTGTCTCGTCTGTCATCTGTGTCTCGTCTGTCATCTGTGTCTCGTCTGTGTCTCGTCTGTCATCTGTGTCTCGTCTGTCGTCTGTCTCGTCTGTCGTCTGTGTCTCGTCTGTCTTCTGTGTCTCGTCTGTCGTCTGTCTCGTCTGTCGTCTGTGTCTCGTCTGTGTCTCGTCTGTCGTCTGTGTCTCGTCTGTCATCTGTGTCTCGTCTGTGTCTCGTCTGTCGTCTGTGTCTCGTCTGTCGTCTGTGTCTCGTCTGTGTCTCGTCTGTCATCTGTGTCTCGTCTGTCGTCTGTGTCTCGTCTGTCGTCTGTGTCTCGTCTGTCATCTGTGTCTCGTCTGTGTCTCGTCTGTCATCTGTGTCTAGTCGGTCGTCTGTGTCTCGTCGGTCGTCTGTGTCTCGTCTGTCGTCTGTGTCTCGTCTGTGTCTCGTCTGTCATCTGTGTCTCGTCGGTCGTCTGTGTCTCGTCTGTCATCTGTGTCTCGTCTGTCATCTGTGTCTCGTCTGTCGTCTGTCTCGTCGGTCGTCTGTGTCTCGTCTGTCGTCTGTGTCTCGTCGGTCGTCTGTGTCTCGTCTGTGTCTCGTCTGTCGTCTGTGTCTCGTCTGTCTTCTGTGTCTCGTCTGTCGTCTGTGTCTCGTCTGTCGTCTGTGTCTCGTCTGTCGTCTGTGTCTCGTCTGTGTCTCGTCTGTCATCTGTGTCTAGTCGGTCGTCTGTGTCTCGTCTGTCATCTGTGTCTCGTCTGTCATCTGTGTCTCGTCTGTCGTCTGTGTCTCGTCGGTCGTCTGTGTCTCGTCTGTCGTCTGTGTCTCGTCGGTCGTCTGTGTCTCGTCTGTCGTCTGTGTCTCGTCTGTCTTCTGTGTCTCGTCTGTCGTCTGTGTCTCGTCTGTCTTCTGTGTCTCGTCTGTCGTCTGTGTCTCGTCTGTCGTCTGTGTCTCGTCTGTCGTCTGTGTCTCGTCTGTCATCTGTGTCTCGTCTGTCGTCTGTGTCTCGTCTGTGTCTCGTCTGTCGTCTGTGTCTCGTCTGTCATCTGTGTCTCGTCTGTCGTCTGTGTCTCGTCTGTGTCTCGTCTGTCATCTGTGTCTCGTCTGTCGTCTGTGTCTCGTCTGTCATCTGTGTCTCGTCTGTCATCTGTGTCTCGTCTGTCGTCTGTGTCTCGTCTGTCATCTGTGTCTCGTCTGTCATCTGTGTCTCGTCTTTCATCTGTGTCTCGTCTGTCGTCTGTGTCTCGTCTGTCATCTGTGTCTCGTCTGTCGTCTGTGTCTCGTCTGTCATCTGTGTCTCGTCTGTCGTCTGTGTCTCGTCTGTCGTCTGTGTCTCGTCTGTCATCTGTGTCTCGTCAGTGTCTCGTCTGTCTTCTGTGTCTCGTCTGTCGTCTGTGTCTCGTCTGTCGTCTGTGTCTCGTCTGTCATCTGTGTCTCGTCTGTGTCTCGTCTGTCGTCTGTGTCTCGTCTGTCGTCTGTGTCTCGTCTGTCATCTGTGTCTCGTCTGTGTCTCGTCTGTCATCTGTGTCTCGTCTGTCATCTGTGTCTCGTCTGTGTCTCGTCGGTCGTCTGTGTCTCGTCTGTCGTCTGTGTCTCGTCTGTCGTCTGTGTCTCGTCTGTGTCTCGTCGGTCGTCTGTGTCTCGTCTGTCATCTGTGTCTCGTCTGTGTCTCGTCGGTCGTCTGTGTCTCGTCTGTCGTCTGTGTCTCGTCTGTCATCTGTGTCTCGTCTGTCATCTGTGTCTCGTCTGTGTCTCGTCGGTCGTCTGTGTCTCGTCTGTCGTCTGTGTCTCGTCTGTCATCTGTGTCTCGTCTGTGTCTCGTCTGTCGTCTGTGTCTCGTCTGTGTCTCGTCGGTCGTCTGTGTCTCGTCTGTCATCTGTGTCTCGTCTGTCATCTGTGTCTCGTCTGTGTCTCGTCGGTCGTCTGTGTCTCGTCGGTCGTCTGTGTCTCGTCTGTCGTCTGTGTCTCGTCTGTCGTCTGTGTCTCGTCTGTCGTCTGCGTCTGCGTCTCGTCTGTGATCTGTGTCTCGTCTGTGTCTCGTCGGTCGTCTGTGTCTCGTCGGTCGTCTGTGTCTCGTCTGTCGTCTGTGTCTCGTCTGTCATCTGTGTCTCGTCTGTCGTCTGTGTCTCGTCTGTGTCTCGTCTGTCATCTGTGTCTCGTCTGTCGTCTGTGTCTCGTCTGTCATCTGTGTCTCGTCTGTCGTCTGTTTCTCGTCTGTCGTCTGTGTCTCGTCTGTCGTCTGTGTCTCGTCGGTCGTCTGTGTCTCGTCTGTCATCTGTGTCTCGTCTGTCATCTGTGTCTCGTCTGTGTCTCGTCGGTCGTCTGTGTCTCGTCTGTCGTCTGTGTCTCGTCGGTCGTCTGTGTCTCGTCTGTCATCTGTGTCTCGTCTGTCGTCTGCGTCTCGTCTGTGATCTGTGTCTCGTCTGTGTCTCGTCGGTCGTCTGTGTCTCGTCGGTCATCTGTGTCTCGTCTGTCATCTGTGTCTCGTCTGTCATCTGTGTCTCGTCTGTGTCTCGTCTGTCATCTGTGCCTCGTCTGTCGTCTGTGTCTCGTCTGTGTCTCGTCTGTCATCTGTGTCTCGTCTGTCATCTGTGTCTCGTCGGTCGTCTGTGTCTCGTCTGTCGTCTGTGTCTCGTCTGTCGTCTGTGTCTCGTCTGTCATCTGTGTCTCGTCTGTGTCTCGTCTGTCATCTGTGCCTCGTCTGTCGTCTGTGTCTCGTCTGTCATCTGTGTCTCGTCGGTCGTCTGTGTCTCGTCTGTCGTCTGTGTCTCGTCTGTCGTCTGTGTCTCGTCTGTCATCTGTGTCTCGTCGGTCGTCTGTGTCTCGTCGGTCGTCTGTGTCTCGTCTGTCGTCTGTGTCTCGTCGGTCGTCTGTGTCTCGTCTGTCATCTGTGTCTCGTCTGTCGTCTCTGTCTCGTCTGTCATCTGTGTCTCGTCTGTGTCTCGTCTGTCATCTGTGTCTCGTCTGTGTCTCGTCTGTCATCTGTGTCTCGTCTGTGTCTCGTCTGTCATCTGTGTCTCGTCTGTGTCTCGTCTGTCGTCTGTGTCTCGTCTGTCGTCTGTGTCTCGTCTGTCGTCTGTGTCTCGTCTGTCGTCTGTGTCTCGTCTGTCGTCTGTGTCTCGTCGGTCGTCTGTGTCTCGTCTGTCGTCTGTGTCTCGTCTGTCATCTGTGTCTCGTCTGTCATCTGTGTCTCGTCTGTCATCTGTGTCTCGTCTGTCATCTGTGTCTCGTCTGTGTCTCGTCTGTCATCTGTGCCTCGTCTGTCGTCTGTGTCTCGTCTGTCATCTGTGTCTCGTCGGTCGTCTGTGTCTCGTCTGTCATCTGTGTCTCGTCTGTCATCTGTGTCTCGTCTGTGTCTCGTCTGTGTCTCGTCTGTCATCTGTGCCTCGTCTGTCGTCTGTGTCTCGTCTGTCATCTGTGTCTCGTCGGTCGTCTGTGTCTCGTCTGTCGTCTGTGTCTCGTCTGTCGTCTGTGTCTCGTCTGTCGTCTGTGTCTCGTCTGTCATCTGTGTCTAGTCGGTCGTCTGTGTCTCGTCGGTCGTCTGTGTCTCGTCGGTCGTCTGTGTCTCGTCGGTCGTCTGTGTCTCGTCTGTCGTCTGTGTCTCGTCTGTCATCTGTGTCTCGTCTGTCATCTGTGCATCGTCTGTCGTCTGTGTCTCGTCTGTCATCTGTGTCTCGTCTGTCATCTGTGTCTCGTCTGTCGTCTGTGTCTCGTCTGTGTCTCGTCTGTCATCTGTGTCTCGTCTGTGTCTCGTCGGTCGTCTGTGTCTCGTCTGTCGTCTGTGTCTCGTCTGTCATCTGTGTCTCGTCTGTCATCTGTGTCTCGTCTGTGTCTCGTCGGTCGTCTGTGTCTCGTCTGTCGTCTGTGTCTCGTCTGTCATCTGTGTCTCGTCTGTGTCTCGTCTGTCGTCTGTGTCTCGTCTGTCGTCTGTGTCTCGTCTGTCATCTGTGTCTCGTCTGTCGTCTGCGTCTCGTCTGTGATCTGTGTCTCGTCTGTGTCTCGTCGGTCGTCTGTGTCTCGTCGGTCGTCTGTGTCTCGTCTGTCGTCTGTGTCTCGTCTGTCATCTGTGTCTCGTCTGTCGTCTGTGTCTCGTCTGTGTCTCGTCTGTCATCTGTGTCTCGTCTGTCGTCTGTGTCTCGTCTGTCATCTGTGTCTCGTCTGTGTCTCGTCTGTCGTCTGTGTCTCGTCTGTCGTCTGTGTCTCGTCTGTCGTCTGTGTCTCGTCTGTGTCTCGTCGGTCGTCTGTGTCTCGTCTGTCATCTGTGTCTCGTCTGTCATCTGTGTCTCGTCTGTCATCTGTGTCTCGTCGGTCGTCTGTGTCTCGTCGGTCGTCTGTGTCTCGTCGGTCGTCTGTGTCTCGTCTGTCATCTGTGTCTCGTCTGTCGTCTGCGTCTCGTCTGTGATCTGTGTCTCGTCTGTGTCTCGTCGGTCGTCTGTGTCTCGTCGGTCATCTGTGTCTCGTCTGTCATCTGTGTCTCGTCTGTCATCTGTGTCTCGTCTGTGTCTCGTCTGTCATCTGTGCCTCGTCTGTCGTCTGTGTCTCGTCTGTCATCTGTGTCTCGTCGGTCGTCTGTGTCTCGTCTGTCGTCTGTGTCTCGTCTGTCGTCTGTGTCTCGTCTGTCATCTGTGTCTCGTCGGTCGTCTGTGTCTCGTCGGTCGTCTGTGTCTCGTCTGTCGTCTGTGTCTCGTCGGTCGTCTGTGTCTCGTCTGTCATCTGTGTCTCGTCTGTCGTCTCTGTCTCGTCTGTCATCTGTGTCTCGTCTGTGTCTCGTCTGTCATCTGTGTCTCGTCTGTGTCTCGTCTGTCATCTGTGTCTCGTCTGTGTCTCGTCTGTCATCTGTGTCTCGTCTGTGTCTCGTCTGTCGTCTGTGTCTCGTCTGTCGTCTGTGTCTCGTCTGTCGTCTGTGTCTCGTCTGTCGTCTGTGTCTCGTCTGTCGTCTGTGTCTCGTCTGTCGTCTGTGTCTCGTCGGTCGTCTGTGTCTCGTCTGTCGTCTGTGTCTCGTCGGTCGTCTGTGTCTCGTCTGTCATCTGTGTCTCGTCTGTCATCTGTGTCTCGTCTGTCATCTGTGTCTCGTCTGTGTCTCGTCTGTCATCTGTGCCTCGTCTGTCGTCTGTGTCTCGTCTGTCATCTGTGTCTCGTCGGTCGTCTGTGTCTCGTCTGTCATTTGTGTCTCGTCGGTCGTCTGTGTCTCGTCTGTCGTCTGTGTCTCGTCGGTCGTCTGTGTCTCGTCGGTCGTCTGTGTCTCGTCTGTCGTCTGTGTCTCGTCTGTCATCTGTGTCTCGTCTGTCATCTGTGTCTCGTCTGTGTCTCGTCGGTCGTCTGTGTCTCGTCTGTCGTCTGTGTCTCGTCGGTCGTCTGTGTCTCGTCTGTCATCTGTGTCTCGTCTGTCGTCTGTGTCTCGTCTGTCGTCTGTGTCTCGTCTGTCATCTGTGTCTCGTCTGTCGTCTGTGTCTCGTCTGTCATCTGTGTCTCGTCTGTCATCTGTGTCTCGTCTGTCATCTGTGTCTCGTCTGTGTCTCGTCGGTCGTCTGTGTCTCGTCTGTCGTCTGTGTCTCGTCTGTCGTCTGTGTCTCGTCTGTGTCTCGTCGGTCGTCTGTGTCTCGTCTGTCATCTGTGTCTCGTCTGTGTCTCGTCGGTCGTCTGTGTCTCGTCTGTCATCTGTGTCTCGTCTGTGTCTCGTCGGTCGTCTGTGTCTCGTCTGTCGTCTGTGTCTCGTCTGTCATCTGTGTCTCGTCTGTGTCTCGTCTGTCGTCTGTGTCTCGTCTGTCGTCTGTGTCTCGTCTGTCGTCTGTGTCTCGTCTGTGTCTCGTCGGTCGTCTGTGTCTCGTCTGTCATCTGTGTCTCGTCTGTCATCTGTGTCTCGTCTGTGTCTCGTCGGTCGTCTGTGTCTCGTCGGTCGTCTGTGTCTCGTCTGTCATCTGTGTCTCGTCTGTCGTCTGCGTCTGCGTCTCGTCTGTGATCTGTGTCTCGTCTGTGTCTCGTCGGTCGTCTGTGTCTCGTCTGTCGTCTGTGTCTCGTCGGTCGTCTGTGTCTCGTCTGTCGTCTGTGTCTCGTCTGTCATCTGTGTCTCGTCTGTCGTCTGTGTCTCGTCTGTGTCTCGTCTGTCATCTGTGTCTCGTCTGTCGTCTGTGTCTCGTCTGTCATCTGTGTCTCGTCTGTGTCTCGTCTGTCGTCTGTGTCTCGTCTGTCGTCTGTGTCTCGTCTGTCGTCTGTGTCTCGGCTGTCGTCTGTGTCTCGTCTGTCGTCTGTGTCTCGGCTGTCGTCTGTGTCTCGTCTGTCGTCTGTGTCTCGTCTGTGTCTCGTCGGTCGTCTGTGTCTCGTCTGTCATCTGTGTCTCGTCTGTCATCTGTGTCTCGTCTGTGTCTCGTCGGTCGTCTGTGTCTCGTCTGTCGTCTGTGTCTCGTCGGTCGTCTGTGTCTCGTCTGTCATCTGTGTCTCGTCTGTCGTCTGCGTCTCGTCTGTGATCTGTGTCTCGTCTGTGTCTCGTCGGTCGTCTGTGTCTCGTCGGTCGTCTGTGTCTCGTCGGTCGTCTGTGTCTCGTCTGTCGTCTGTGTCTCGTCTGTCATCTGTGTCTCGTCTGTCGTCTGTGTCTCGTCTGTGTCTCGTCTGTCGTCTGTGTCTCGTCTGTGTCTCGTCGGTCATCTGTGTCTCGTCTGTCATCTGTGTCTCGTCTGTCGTCTGTGTCTCGTCTGTCATCTGTGTCTCGTCTGTGTCTCGTCTGTCATCTGTGTCTCGTCTGTGTCTCGTCTGTCATCTGTGTCTCGTCGGTCATCTGTGTCTCGTCGGTCATCTGTGTCTCGTCTGTCATCTGTGTCTCGTCTGTGTCTCCTCTGTCATCTGTGTCTCGTCGGTCATCTGTGTCTCGTCTGTCGTCTGTGTCTCGTCTGTGTCTCGTCTGTCATCTGTGTCTGGTCTGTCATCTGTGTCTAGTCTGTCATCTGTGTCTCGTCTGTCGTCTGTGTCTCGTCGGTCGTCTGTGTCTCGTTTGTCATCTGTGTCTCGTCGGTCGTCTGTGTCTCGTCTGTGTCTCGTCTGTCATCTGTGTCTCGTCTGTCGTCTGTGTCTCGTCTGTGTCTCGTCGGTCGTCTGTGTCTCGTCTGTCGTCTGTGTCTCGTCGGTCATCTGTGCCTCGTCTGTCGTCTGTGTCTCGTCTGTCATCTGTGTCTCGTCGGTCGTCTGTGTCTCGTCTGTCGTCTGTGTCTCGTCTGTCGTCTGTGTCTCGTCTGTCATCTGTGTCTCGTCGGTCGTCTGTGTCTCGTCGGTCGTCTGTGTCTCGTCGGTCGTATGTGTCTCGTCGGTCGTCTGTGTCTCGTCTGTCGTCTGTGTCTCGTCTGTCATCTGTGTCTCGTCTGTCATCTGTGCATCGTCTGTGTCTCGTCTGTCATCTGTGTCTCGTCTGTGTCTCGTCTGTCATCTGTGTCTCGTCTGTCATCTGTGTCTCGTCTGTGTCTCGTCGGTCGTCTGTGTCTCGTCTGTCGTCTGTGTCTCGTCTGTCGTCTGTGTCTCGTCTGTGTCTCGTCGGTCGTCTGTGTCTCGTCTGTCATCTGTGTCTCGTCTGTGTCTCGTCGGTCGTCTGTGTCTCGTCTGTCGTCTGTGTCTCGTCTGTCATCTGTGTCTCGTCTGTCATCTGTGTCTCGTCTGTGTCTCGTCGGTCGTCTGTGTCTCGTCTGTCGTCTGTGTCTCGTCTGTCATCTGTGTCTCGTCTGTGTCTCGTCTGTCGTCTGTGTCTCGTCTGTCGTCTGTGTCTCGTCTGTGTCTCGTCGGTCGTCTGTGTCTCGTCTGTCATCTGTGTCTCGTCTGTCATCTGTGTCTCGTCTGTGTCTCGTCGGTCGTCTGTGTCTCGTCGGTCGTCTGTGTCTCGTCTGTCATCTGTGTCTCGTCTGTCGTCTGCGTCTGCGTCTCGTCTGTGATCTGTGTCTCGTCTGTGTCTCGTCGGTCGTCTGTGTCTCGTCGGTCGTCTGTGTCTCGTCTGTCGTCTGTGTCTCGTCTGTCATCTGTGTCTCGTCTGTCGTCTGTGTCTCGTCTGTGTCTCGTCTGTCATCTGTGTCTCGTCTGTCGTCTGTGTCTCGTCTGTCATCTGTGTCTCGTCTGTGTCTCGTCTGTCGTCTGTGTCTCGTCTGTCGTCTGTGTCTCGTCTGTGTCTCGTCGGTCGTCTGTGTCTCGTCTGTCATCTGTGTCTCGTCTGTCATCTGTGTCTCGTCTGTGTCTCGTCGGTCGTCTGTGTCTCGTCTGTCGTCTGTGTCTCGTCGGTCGTCTGTGTCTCGTCTGTCATCTGTGTCTCGTCTGTCATCTGTGTCTCGTCTGTGTCTCGTCGGTCGTCTGTGTCTCGTCTGTCGTCTGTGTCTCGTCTGTCGTCTGTGTCTCGTCTGTGTCTCGTCGGTCGTCTGTGTCTCGTCTGTCATCTGTGTCTCGTCTGTGTCTCGTCGGTCGTCTGTGTCTCGTCTGTCATCTGTGTCTCGTCTGTGTCTCGTCGGTCGTCTGTGTCTCGTCTGTCGTCTGTGTCTCGTCTGTCATCTGTGTCTCGTCTGTGTCTCGTCTGTCGTCTGTGTCTCGTCTGTCGTCTGTGTCTCGTCTGTCGTCTGTGTCTCGTCTGTGTCTCGTCGGTCGTCTGTGTCTCGTCTGTCATCTGTGTCTCGTCTGTCATCTGTGTCTCGTCTGTGTCTCGTCGGTCGTCTGTGTCTCGTCGGTCGTCTGTGTCTCGTCTGTCATCTGTGTCTCGTCTGTCGTCTGCGTCTGCGTCTCGTCTGTGATCTGTGTCTCGTCTGTGTCTCGTCGGTCGTCTGTGTCTCGTCGGTCGTCTGTGTCTCGTCGGTCGTCTGTGTCTCGTCTGTCGTCTGTGTCTCGTCTGTCATCTGTGTCTCGTCTGTCGTCTGTGTCTCGTCTGTGTCTCGTCTGTCATCTGTGTCTCGTCTGTCGTCTGTGTCTCGTCTGTCATCTGTGTCTCGTCTGTGTCTCGTCTGTCGTCTGTGTCTCGTCTGTCGTCTGTGTCTCGTCTGTCGTCTGTGTCTCGTCTGTGTCTCGTCGGTCGTCTGTGTCTCGTCTGTCATCTGTGTCTCGTCTGTCATCTGTGTCTCGTCTGTGTCTCGTCGGTCGTCTGTGTCTCGTCGGTCGTCTGTGTCTCGTCTGTCATCTGTGTCTCGTCTGTCGTCTGCGTCTCGTCTGTGATCTGTGTCTCGTCTGTGTCTCGTCGGTCGTCTGTGTCTCGTCGGTCGTCTGTGTCTCGTCGGTCGTCTGTGTCTCGTCTGTCGTCTGTGTCTCGTCTGTCATCTGTGTCTCGTCTGTCGTCTGTGTCTCGTCTGTGTCTCGTCTGTCGTCTGTGTCTCGTCTGTGTCTCGTCGGTCATCTGTGTCTCGTCTGTCATCTGTGTCTCGTCTGTCGTCTGTGTCTCGTCTGTCATCTGTGTCTCGTCTGTGTCTCGTCTGTCATCTGTGTCTCGTCTGTGTCTCGTCTGTCATCTGTGTCTCGTCGGTCATCTGTGTCTCGTCTGTCATCTGTGTCTCGTCTGTGTCTCCTCTGTCATCTGTGTCTCGTCGGTCATCTGTGTCTCGTCTGTCGTCTGTGTCTCGTCTGTGTCTCGTCTGTCATCTGTGTCTGGTCTGTCATCTGTGTCTAGTCTGTCATCTGTGTCTCGTCTGTCGTCTGTGTCTCGTCGGTCGTCTGTGTCTCGTTTGTCATCTGTGTCTCGTCGGTCGTCTGTGTCTCGTCTGTGTCTCGTCTGTCATCTGTGTCTCGTCTGTCGTCTGTGTCTCGTCTGTGTCTCGTCGGTCGTCTGTGTCTCGTCTGTCGTCTGTGTCTCGTCGGTCATCTGTGCCTCGTCTGTCGTCTGTGTCTCGTCTGTCATCTGTGTCTCGTCGGTCGTCTGTGTCTCGTCTGTCGTCTGTGTCTCGTCTGTCGTCTGTGTCTCGTCTGTCATCTGTGTCTCGTCGGTCGTCTGTGTCTCGTCGGTCGTCTGTGTCTCGTCGGTCGTATGTGTCTCGTCGGTCGTCTGTGTCTCGTCTGTCGTCTGTGTCTCGTCTGTCATCTGTGTCTCGTCTGTCATCTGTGCATCGTCTGTCGTCTGTGTCTCGTCTGTCATCTGTGTCTCGTCTGTGTCTCGTCTGTCATCTGTGTCTCGTCTGTCATCTGTGTCTCGTCTGTGTCTCGTCGGTCGTCTGTGTCTCGTCTGTCGTCTGTGTCTCGTCTGTCGTCTGTGTCTCGTCTGTGTCTCGTCGGTCGTCTGTGTCTCGTCTGTCATCTGTGTCTCGTCTGTGTCTCGTCGGTCGTCTGTGTCTCGTCTGTCGTCTGTGTCTCGTCTGTCATCTGTGTCTCGTCTGTCATCTGTGTCTCGTCTGTGTCTCGTCGGTCGTCTGTGTCTCGTCTGTCGTCTGTGTCTCGTCTGTCATCTGTGTCTCGTCTGTGTCTCGTCTGTCGTCTGTGTCTCGTCTGTCGTCTGTGTCTCGTCTGTGTCTCGTCGGTCGTCTGTGTCTCGTCTGTCATCTGTGTCTCGTCTGTCATCTGTGTCTCGTCTGTGTCTCGTCGGTCGTCTGTGTCTCGTCGGTCGTCTGTGTCTCGTCTGTCATCTGTGTCTCGTCTGTCGTCTGCGTCTGCGTCTCGTCTGTGATCTGTGTCTCGTCGGTCGTCTGTGTCTCGTCGGTCGTCTGTGTCTCGTCTGTCGTCTGTGTCTCGTCTGTCATCTGTGTCTCGTCTGTCGTCTGTGTCTCGTCTGTCATCTGTGTCTCGTCTGTCGTCTGTGTCTCGTCTGTCATCTGTGTCTCGTCTGTGTCTCGTCTGTCGTCTGTGTCTCGTCTGTCGTCTGTGTCTCGTCTGTGTCTCGTCGGTCGTCTGTGTCTCGTCTGTCATCTGTGTCTCGTCTGTCATCTGTGTCTCGTCTGTGTCTCGTCGGTCGTCTGTGTCTCGTCTGTCGTCTGTGTCTCGTCGGTCGTCTGTGTCTCGTCTGTCATCTGTGTCTCGTCTGTCGTCTGTGTCTCGTCTGTCATCTGTGTCTCGTCTGTCATCTGTGTCTCGTCTGTGTCTCGTCGGTCGTCTGTGTCTCGTCTGTCGTCTGTGTCTCGTCTGTCATCTGTGTCTCGTCTGTGTCTCGTCTGTCGTCTGTGTCTCGTCTGTCGTCTGTGTCTCGTCTGTGTCTCGTCGGTCGTCTGTGTCTCGTCTGTCATCTGTGTCTCGTCTGTCATCTGTGTCTCGTCTGTCGTCTGTGTCTCGTCTGTGTCTCGTCGGTCGTCTGTGTCTCGTCGGTCGTCTGTGTCTCGTCTGTCATCTGTGTCTCGTCTGTCGTCTGCGTCTGCGTCTCGTCTGTGATCTGTGTCTCGTCTGTGTCTCGTCGGTCGTCTGTGTCTCGTCGGTCGTCTGTGTCTCGTCTGTCGTCTGTGTCTCGTCTGTGTCTCGTCGGTCGTCTGTGTCTCGTCTGTCGTCTGTGTCTCGTCGGTCATCTGTGCCTCGTCTGTCGTCTGTGTCTCGTCTGTCATCTGTGTCTCGTCGGTCGTCTGTGTCTCGTCTGTCGTCTGTGTCTCGTCTGTCGTCTGTGTCTCGTCTGTCATCTGTGTCTCGTCGGTCGTCTGTGTCTCGTCGGTCGTCTGTGTCTCGTCGGTCGTATGTGTCTCGTCGGTCGTCTGTGTCTCGTCTGTCGTCTGTGTCTCGTCTGTCATCTGTGTCTCGTCTGTCATCTGTGCATCGTCTGTGTCTCGTCTGTCATCTGTGTCTCGTCTGTGTCTCGTCTGTCATCTGTGTCTCGTCTGTCATCTGTGTCTCGTCTGTGTCTCGTCGGTCGTCTGTGTCTCGTCTGTCGTCTGTGTCTCGTCTGTCGTCTGTGTCTCGTCTGTGTCTCGTCGGTCGTCTGTGTCTCGTCTGTCATCTGTGTCTCGTCTGTGTCTCGTCGGTCGTCTGTGTCTCGTCTGTCGTCTGTGTCTCGTCTGTCATCTGTGTCTCGTCTGTCATCTGTGTCTCGTCTGTGTCTCGTCGGTCGTCTGTGTCTCGTCTGTCGTCTGTGTCTCGTCTGTCATCTGTGTCTCGTCTGTGTCTCGTCTGTCGTCTGTGTCTCGTCTGTCGTCTGTGTCTCGTCTGTGTCTCGTCGGTCGTCTGTGTCTCGTCTGTCATCTGTGTCTCGTCTGTCATCTGTGTCTCGTCTGTGTCTCGTCGGTCGTCTGTGTCTCGTCGGTCGTCTGTGTCTCGTCTGTCATCTGTGTCTCGTCTGTCGTCTGCGTCTGCGTCTCGTCTGTGATCTGTGTCTCGTCTGTGTCTCGTCGGTCGTCTGTGTCTCGTCGGTCGTCTGTGTCTCGTCTGTCGTCTGTGTCTCGTCTGTCATCTGTGTCTCGTCTGTCGTCTGTGTCTCGTCTGTGTCTCGTCTGTCATCTGTGTCTCGTCTGTCGTCTGTGTCTCGTCTGTCATCTGTGTCTCGTCTGTGTCTCGTCTGTCGTCTGTGTCTCGTCTGTCGTCTGTGTCTCGTCTGTGTCTCGTCGGTCGTCTGTGTCTCGTCTGTCATCTGTGTCTCGTCTGTCATCTGTGTCTCGTCTGTGTCTCGTCGGTCGTCTGTGTCTCGTCTGTCGTCTGTGTCTCGTCGGTCGTCTGTGTCTCGTCTGTCATCTGTGTCTCGTCTGTCATCTGTGTCTCGTCTGTGTCTCGTCGGTCGTCTGTGTCTCGTCTGTCGTCTGTGTCTCGTCTGTCGTCTGTGTCTCGTCTGTGTCTCGTCGGTCGTCTGTGTCTCGTCTGTCATCTGTGTCTCGTCTGTGTCTCGTCGGTCGTCTGTGTCTCGTCTGTCATCTGTGTCTCGTCTGTGTCTCGTCGGTCGTCTGTGTCTCGTCTGTCGTCTGTGTCTCGTCTGTCATCTGTGTCTCGTCTGTGTCTCGTCTGTCGTCTGTGTCTCGTCTGTCGTCTGTGTCTCGTCTGTCGTCTGTGTCTCGTCTGTGTCTCGTCGGTCGTCTGTGTCTCGTCTGTCATCTGTGTCTCGTCTGTCATCTGTGTCTCGTCTGTGTCTCGTCGGTCGTCTGTGTCTCGTCGGTCGTCTGTGTCTCGTCTGTCATCTGTGTCTCGTCTGTCGTCTGCGTCTGCGTCTCGTCTGTGATCTGTGTCTCGTCTGTGTCTCGTCGGTCGTCTGTGTCTCGTCGGTCGTCTGTGTCTCGTCGGTCGTCTGTGTCTCGTCTGTCGTCTGTGTCTCGTCTGTCATCTGTGTCTCGTCTGTCGTCTGTGTCTCGTCTGTGTCTCGTCTGTCATCTGTGTCTCGTCTGTCGTCTGTGTCTCGTCTGTCATCTGTGTCTCGTCTGTGTCTCGTCTGTCGTCTGTGTCTCGTCTGTCGTCTGTGTCTCGTCTGTCGTCTGTGTCTCGTCTGTGTCTCGTCGGTCGTCTGTGTCTCGTCTGTCATCTGTGTCTCGTCTGTCATCTGTGTCTCGTCTGTGTCTCGTTGGTCGTCTGTGTCTCGTCGGTCGTCTGTGTCTCGTCTGTCATCTGTGTCTCGTCTGTCGTCTGCGTCTCGTCTGTGATCTGTGTCTCGTCTGTGTCTCGTCGGTCGTCTGTGTCTCGTCGGTCGTCTGTGTCTCGTCGGTCGTCTGTGTCTCGTCTGTCGTCTGTGTCTCGTCTGTCATCTGTGTCTCGTCTGTCGTCTGTGTCTCGTCTGTGTCTCGTCTGTCGTCTGTGTCTCGTCTGTGTCTCGTCGGTCATCTGTGTCTCGTCTGTCATCTGTGTCTCGTCTGTCGTCTGTGTCTCGTCTGTCATCTGTGTCTCGTCTGTGTCTCGTCTGTCATCTGTGTCTCGTCTGTGTCTCGTCTGTCATCTGTGTCTCGTCGGTCATCTGTGTCTCGTCGGTCATCTGTGTCTCGTCTGTCATCTGTGTCTCGTCTGTGTCTCCTCTGTCATCTGTGTCTCGTCGGTCATCTGTGTCTCGTCTGTCGTCTGTGTCTCGTCTGTGTCTCGTCTGTCATCTGTGTCTGGTCTGTCATCTGTGTCTAGTCTGTCATCTGTGTCTCGTCTGTCGTCTGTGTCTCGTCGGTCGTCTGTGTCTCGTTTGTCATCTGTGTCTCGTCGGTCGTCTGTGTCTCGTCTGTGTCTCGTCTGTCATCTGTGTCTCGTCTGTCGTCTGTGTCTCGTCTGTGTCTCGTCGGTCGTCTGTGTCTCGTCTGTCGTCTGTGTCTCGTCGGTCATCTGTGCCTCGTCTGTCGTCTGTGTCTCGTCTGTCATCTGTGTCTCGTCGGTCGTCTGTGTCTCGTCTGTCGTCTGTGTCTCGTCTGTCGTCTGTGTCTCGTCTGTCATCTGTGTCTCGTCGGTCGTCTGTGTCTCGTCGGTCGTCTGTGTCTCGTCGGTCGTATGTGTCTCGTCGGTCGTCTGTGTCTCGTCTGTCGTCTGTGTCTCGTCTGTCATCTGTGTCTCGTCTGTCATCTGTGCATCGTCTGTCGTCTGTGTCTCGTCTGTCATCTGTGTCTCGTCTGTGTCTCGTCTGTCATCTGTGTCTCGTCTGTCATCTGTGTCTCGTCTGTGTCTCGTCGGTCGTCTGTGTCTCGTCTGTCGTCTGTGTCTCGTCTGTCGTCTGTGTCTCGTCTGTGTCTCGTCGGTCGTCTGTGTCTCGTCTGTCATCTGTGTCTCGTCTGTGTCTCGTCGGTCGTCTGTGTCTCGTCTGTCGTCTGTGTCTCGTCTGTCATCTGTGTCTCGTCTGTCATCTGTGTCTCGTCTGTGTCTCGTCGGTCGTCTGTGTCTCGTCTGTCGTCTGTGTCTCGTCTGTCATCTGTGTCTCGTCTGTGTCTCGTCTGTCGTCTGTGTCTCGTCTGTCGTCTGTGTCTCGTCTGTGTCTCGTCGGTCGTCTGTGTCTCGTCTGTCATCTGTGTCTCGTCTGTCATCTGTGTCTCGTCTGTGTCTCGTCGGTCGTCTGTGTCTCGTCGGTCGTCTGTGTCTCGTCTGTCATCTGTGTCTCGTCTGTCGTCTGCGTCTCGTCTGTGATCTGTGTCTCGTCGGTCGTCTGTGTCTCGTCGGTCGTCTGTGTCTCGTCTGTCATCTGTGTCTCGTCTGTCGTCTGTGTCTCGTCTGTCATCTGTGTCTCGTCTGTCGTCTGTGTCTCGTCTGTGTCTCGTCTGTCATCTGTGTCTCGTCTGTCGTCTGTGTCTCGTCTGTCATCTGTGTCTCGTCTGTGTCTCGTCTGTCGTCTGTGTCTCGTCTGTCGTCTGTGTCTCGTCTGTGTCTCGTCGGTCGTCTGTGTCTCGTCTGTCATCTGTGTCTCGTCTGTCATCTGTGTCTCGTCTGTGTCTCGTCGGTCGTCTGTGTCTCGTCTGTCGTCTGTGTCTCGTCGGTCGTCTGTGTCTCGTCTGTCATCTGTGTCTCGTCTGTCGTCTGTGTCTCGTCTGTCATCTGTGTCTCGTCTGTCATCTGTGTCTCGTCTGTGTCTCGTCGGTCGTCTGTGTCTCGTCTGTCGTCTGTGTCTCGTCTGTCATCTGTGTCTCGTCTGTGTCTCGTCTGTCGTCTGTGTCTCGTCTGTCGTCTGTGTCTCGTCTGTGTCTCGTCGGTCGTCTGTGTCTCGTCTGTCATCTGTGTCTCGTCTGTCATCTGTGTCTCGTCTGTGTCTCGTCGGTCGTCTGTGTCTCGTCGGTCGTCTGTGTCTCGTCTGTCATCTGTGTCTCGTCTGTCGTCTGCGTCTCGTCTGTGATCTGTGTCTCGTCTGTGTCTCGTCGGTCGTCTGTGTCTCGTCGGTCGTCTGTGTCTCGTCTGTCGTCTGTGTCTCGTCTGTCATCTGTGTCTCGTCTGTCGTCTGTGTCTCGTCTGTGTCTCGTCTGTCATCTGTGTCTCGTCTGTCGTCTGTGTCTCGTCTGTCATCTGTGTCTCGTCTGTGTCTCGTCTGTCGTCTGTGTCTCGTCTGTCGTCTGTGTCTCGTCTGTGTCTCGTCGGTCGTCTGTGTCTCGTCTGTCATCTGTGTCTCGTCTGTCATCTGTGTCTCGTCTGTGTCTCGTCGGTCGTCTGTGTCTCGTCTGTCGTCTGTGTCTCGTCGGTCGTCTGTGTCTCGTCTGTCATCTGTGTCTCGTCTGTCATCTGTGTCTCGTCTGTGTCTCGTCGGTCGTCTGTGTCTCGTCTGTCGTCTGTGTCTCGTCTGTCGTCTGTGTCTCGTCTGTGTCTCGTCGGTCGTCTGTGTCTCGTCTGTCATCTGTGTCTCGTCTGTGTCTCGTCGGTCGTCTGTGTCTCGTCTGTCATCTGTGTCTCGTCTGTGTCTCGTCGGTCGTCTGTGTCTCGTCTGTCGTCTGTGTCTCGTCTGTCATCTGTGTCTCGTCTGTGTCTCGTCTGTCGTCTGTGTCTCGTCTGTCGTCTGTGTCTCGTCTGTCGTCTGTGTCTCGTCTGTGTCTCGTCGGTCGTCTGTGTCTCGTCTGTCATCTGTGTCTCGTCTGTCATCTGTGTCTCGTCTGTGTCTCGTCGGTCGTCTGTGTCTCGTCGGTCGTCTGTGTCTCGTCTGTCATCTGTGTCTCGTCTGTCGTCTGCGTCTGCGTCTCGTCTGTGATCTGTGTCTCGTCTGTGTCTCGTCGGTCGTCTGTGTCTCGTCGGTCGTCTGTGTCTCGTCGGTCGTCTGTGTCTCGTCTGTCGTCTGTGTCTCGTCTGTCATCTGTGTCTCGTCTGTCGTCTGTGTCTCGTCTGTGTCTCGTCTGTCATCTGTGTCTCGTCTGTCGTCTGTGTCTCGTCTGTCATCTGTGTCTCGTCTGTGTCTCGTCTGTCGTCTGTGTCTCGTCTGTCGTCTGTGTCTCGTCTGTCGTCTGTGTCTCGTCTGTGTCTCGTCGGTCGTCTGTGTCTCGTCTGTCATCTGTGTCTCGTCTGTCATCTGTGTCTCGTCTGTGTCTCGTCGGTCGTCTGTGTCTCGTCGGTCGTCTGTGTCTCGTCTGTCATCTGTGTCTCGTCTGTCGTCTGCGTCTCGTCTGTGATCTGTGTCTCGTCTGTGTCTCGTCGGTCGTCTGTGTCTCGTCGGTCGTCTGTGTCTCGTCGGTCGTCTGTGTCTCGTCTGTCGTCTGTGTCTCGTCTGTCATCTGTGTCTCGTCTGTCGTCTGTGTCTCGTCTGTGTCTCGTCTGTCGTCTGTGTCTCGTCTGTGTCTCGTCGGTCATCTGTGTCTCGTCTGTCATCTGTGTCTCGTCTGTCGTCTGTGTCTCGTCTGTCATCTGTGTCTCGTCTGTGTCTCGTCTGTCATCTGTGTCTCGTCTGTGTCTCGTCTGTCATCTGTGTCTCGTCGGTCATCTGTGTCTCGTCGGTCATCTGTGTCTCGTCTGTCATCTGTGTCTCGTCTGTGTCTCCTCTGTCATCTGTGTCTCGTCGGTCATCTGTGTCTCGTCTGTCGTCTGTGTCTCGTCTGTGTCTCGTCTGTCATCTGTGTCTGGTCTGTCATCTGTGTCTAGTCTGTCATCTGTGTCTCGTCTGTCGTCTGTGTCTCGTCGGTCGTCTGTGTCTCGTTTGTCATCTGTGTCTCGTCGGTCGTCTGTGTCTCGTCTGTGTCTCGTCTGTCATCTGTGTCTCGTCTGTCGTCTGTGTCTCGTCTGTGTCTCGTCGGTCGTCTGTGTCTCGTCTGTCGTCTGTGTCTCGTCGGTCATCTGTGCCTCGTCTGTCGTCTGTGTCTCGTCTGTCATCTGTGTCTCGTCGGTCGTCTGTGTCTCGTCTGTCGTCTGTGTCTCGTCTGTCGTCTGTGTCTCGTCTGTCATCTGTGTCTCGTCGGTCGTCTGTGTCTCGTCGGTCGTCTGTGTCTCGTCGGTCGTATGTGTCTCGTCGGTCGTCTGTGTCTCGTCTGTCGTCTGTGTCTCGTCTGTCATCTGTGTCTCGTCTGTCATCTGTGCATCGTCTGTCGTCTGTGTCTCGTCTGTCATCTGTGTCTCGTCTGTGTCTCGTCTGTCATCTGTGTCTCGTCTGTCATCTGTGTCTCGTCTGTGTCTCGTCGGTCGTCTGTGTCTCGTCTGTCGTCTGTGTCTCGTCTGTCGTCTGTGTCTCGTCTGTGTCTCGTCGGTCGTCTGTGTCTCGTCTGTCATCTGTGTCTCGTCTGTGTCTCGTCGGTCGTCTGTGTCTCGTCTGTCGTCTGTGTCTCGTCTGTCATCTGTGTCTCGTCTGTCATCTGTGTCTCGTCTGTGTCTCGTCGGTCGTCTGTGTCTCGTCTGTCGTCTGTGTCTCGTCTGTCGTCTGTGTCTCGTCTGTCATCTGTGTCTCGTCTGTGTCTCGTCTGTCGTCTGTGTCTCGTCTGTCGTCTGTGTCTCGTCTGTGTCTCGTCGGTCGTCTGTGTCTCGTCTGTCATCTGTGTCTCGTCTGTCATCTGTGTCTCGTCTGTGTCTCGTCGGTCGTCTGTGTCTCGTCGGTCGTCTGTGTCTCGTCTGTCATCTGTGTCTCGTCTGTCGTCTGCGTCTGCGTCTCGTCTGTGATCTGTGTCTCGTCGGTCGTCTGTGTCTCGTCGGTCGTCTGTGTCTCGTCTGTCGTCTGTGTCTCGTCTGTCATCTGTGTCTCGTCTGTCGTCTGTGTCTCGTCTGTGTCTCGTCTGTCATCTGTGTCTCGTCTGTCGTCTGTGTCTCGTCTGTCATCTGTGTCTCGTCTGTGTCTCGTCTGTCGTCTGTGTCTCGTCTGTCGTCTGTGTCTCGTCTGTGTCTCGTCGGTCGTCTGTGTCTCGTCTGTCATCTGTGTCTCGTCTGTCATCTGTGTCTCGTCTGTGTCTCGTCGGTCGTCTGTGTCTCGTCTGTCGTCTGTGTCTCGTCGGTCGTCTGTGTCTCGTCTGTCATCTGTGTCTCGTCTGTCGTCTGCGTCTCGTCTGTGTCTCGTCTGTCATCTGTGCCTCGTCTGTCGTCTGTGTCTCGTCTGTCATCTGTGTCTCGTCTGTCATCTGTGTCTCGTCTGTCGTCTGTGTCTCGTCTGTCGTCTGTGTCTCGTCTGTCATCTGTGTCTCGTCGGTCGTCTGTGTCTCGTCGGTCGTCTGTGTCTCGTCTGTCGTCTGTGTCTCGTCGGTCGTCTGTGTCTCGTCTGTCATCTGTGTCTCGTCTGTCGTCTCTGTCTCGTCTGTCATCTGTGTCTCGTCTGTGTCTCGTCTGTCATCTGTGTCTCGTCTGTGTCTCGTCTGTCATCTGTGTCTCGTCTGTCGTCTGTGTCTCGTCTGTCGTCTGTGTCTCGTCTGTCGTCTGTGTCTCGTCTGTCGTCTGTGTCTCGTCTGTCGTCTGTGTCTCGTCGGTCGTCTGTGTCTCGTCTGTCGTCTGTGTCTCGTCGGTCGTCTGTGTCTCGTCTGTCGTCTGTGTCTCGTCTGTCGTCTGTGTCTCGTCTGTCGTCTGTGTCTCGTCTGTCGTCTGTGTCTCGTCTGTCGTCTGTGTCTCGTCTGTCGTCTGTGTCTCGTCTGTCGTCTGTGTCTCGTCTGTCGTCTGTGTCTCGTCTGTCGTCTGTGTCTCGTCTGTCGTCTGTGTCTCGTCGGTCGTCTGTGTCTCGTCTGTCGTCTGTGTCTCGTCTGTCGTCTGTGTCTCGTCTGTCGTCTGTGTCTCGTCTGTCGTCTGTGTCTCGTCTGTCATCTGTGTCTCGTCGGTCGTCTGTGTCTCGTCTGTCGTCTGTGTCTCGTCTGTCGTCTGTGTCTCGTCTGTCATCTGTGTCTCGTCGGTCGTCTGTGTCTCGTCGGTCGTCTGTGTCTCGTCGGTCGTCTGTGTCTCGTCGGTCGTCTGTGTCTCGTCTGTCATCTGTGTCTCGTCTGTCATCTGTGCATCGTCTGTCGTCTGTGTCTCGTCTGTCATCTGTGTCTCGTGTGTCGTCTGTGTCTCGTCTGTCGTCTGTGTCTCGTCTGTCGTCTGTGTCTCGTCTGTCATCTGTGTCTCGTCTGTCATCTGTGTCTCGTCTGTCGTCTGTGTATCGTCTGTCATCTGTGTCTCGTCTGTCGTCTGTGTCTCGTCGGTCGTCTGTGTCTCGTCGGTCGTCTGTGTCTCGTCGGTCGTCTGTGTCTCGTCGGTCGTCTGTGTCTCGTCTGTCGTCTGTGTCTCGTCTGTCATCTGTGTCTCGTCTGTCATCTGTGTCTCGTCTGTGTCTCGTCGGTCGTCTGTGTCTCGTCTGTCGTCTGTGTCTCGTCGGTCGTCTGTGTCTCGTCTGTCATCTGTGTCTCGTCTGTCGTCTGTGTCTCGTCTGTCGTCTGTGTCTCGTCTGTCATCTGTGTCTCGTCTGTCATCTGTGTCTCGTCTGTCATCTGTGTCTCGTCTGTGTCTCGTCGGTCGTCTGTGTCTCGTCTGTCGTCTGTGTCTCGTCTGTCGTCTGTGTCTCGTCTGTGTCTCGTCGGTCGTCTGTGTCTCGTCTGTCATCTGTGTCTCGTCTGTGTCTCGTCGGTCGTCTGTGTCTCGTCTGTCGTCTGTGTCTCGTCTGTCATCTGTGTCTCGTCTGTCATCTGTGTCTCGTCTGTGTCTCGTCGGTCGTCTGTGTCTCGTCTGTCGTCTGTGTCTCGTCTGTCATCTGTGTCTCGTCTGTGTCTCGTCTGTCGTCTGTGTCTCGTCTGTCGTCTGTGTCTCGTCTGTGTCTCGTCGGTCGTCTGTGTCTCGTCTGTCATCTGTGTCTCGTCTGTCATCTGTGTCTCGTCTGTGTCTCGTCGGTCGTCTGTGTCTCGTCGGTCGTCTGTGTCTCGTCTGTCATCTGTGTCTCGTCTGTCGTCTGCGTCTGCGTCTCGTCTGTGATCTGTGTCTCGTCTGTGTCTCGTCGGTCGTCTGTGTCTCGTCGGTCGTCTGTGTCTCGTCTGTCGTCTGTGTCTCGTCTGTCATCTGTGTCTCGTCTGTCGTCTGTGTCTCGTCTGTCATCTGTGTCTCGTCTGTCGTCTGTGTCTCGTCTGTCATCTGTGTCTCGTCTGTGTCTCGTCTGTCGTCTGTGTCTCGTCTGTCGTCTGTGTCTCGTCTGTCGTCTGTGTCTCGTCTGTGTCTCGTCGGTCGTCTGTGTCTCGTCTGTCATCTGTGTCTCGTCTGTCGTCTGTGTCTCGTCTGTGTCTCGTCGGTCGTCTGTGTCTCGTCTGTCGTCTGTGTCTCGTCGGTCGTCTGTGTCTCGTCTGTCATCTGTGTCTCGTCTGTCGTCTGCGTCTCGTCTGTGATCTGTGTCTCGTCTGTGTCTCGTCGGTCGTCTGTGTCTCGTCGGTCGTCTGTGTCTCGTCGGTCGTCTGTGTCTCGTCTGTCGTCTGTGTCTCGTCTGTCATCTGTGTCTCGTCTGTCGTCTGTGTCTCGTCTGTGTCTCGTCTGTCATCTGTGTCTCGTCTGTCGTCTGTGTCTCGTCTGTGTCTCGTCGGTCATCTGTGTCTCGTCTGTCATCTGTGTCTATTCTGTCGTCTGTGTCTCGTCTGTCATCTGTGTCTCGTCTGTGTCTCGTCTGTCATCTGTGTCTCGTCTGTGTCTCGTCTGTCATCTGTGTCTCGTCGGTCATCTGTGTCTCGTCGGTCATCTGTGTCTCGTCTGTCATCTGTGTCTCGTCTGTGTCTCCTCTGTCATCTGTGTCTCGTCGGTCATCTGTGTCTCGTCTGTCGTCTGTGTCTCGTCTGTGTCTCGTCTGTCGTCTGTGTCTCGTCTGTCATCTGTGTCTAGTCTGTCATCTGTGTCTCGTCTGTCGTCTGTGTCTCGTCGGTCGTCTGTGTCTCGTCTGTCATCTGTGTCTCGTCGGTCGTCTGTGTCTCGTCTGTGTCTCGTCTGTCATCTGTGTCTCGTCTGTCGTCTGTGTCTCGTCTGTGTCTCGTCGGTCGTCTGTGTCTCGTCTGTCGTCTGTGTCTCGTCGGTCGTCTGTGTCTCGTCTGTCATCTGTGTCTCGTCTGTCGTCTGTGTCTCGTCTGTCGTCTGTGTCTCGTCTGTCATCTGTGTCTCGTCTGTGATCTGTGTCTCGTCTGTGTCTCGTCGGTCGTCTGTGTCTCGTCTGTCGTCTGTGTCTCGTCTGTCATCTGTGTCTCGTCTGTCATCTGTGTCTCGTCTGTGATCTGTGTCTCGTCTGTGTCTCGTCGGTCGTCTGTGTCTCGTCTGTCGTCTGTGTCTCGTCTGTCATCTGTGTCTCGTCTGTCATCTGTGTCTCGTCTGTGTCTCGTCTGTCGTCTGTGTCTCGTCTGTCGTCTGTGTCTCGTCGGTCGTCTGTGTCTCGTCTGTCATCTGTGTCTCGTCTGTCGTCTGTGTCTCGTCTGTCGTCTGTGTCTCGTCTGTCATCTGTGTCTCGTCTGTCATCTGTGTCTCATCTGTCGTCTGTGTCTCGTCTGTCATCTGTGTCTCGTCTGTGTCTCGTCTGTCGTCTGTGTCTCGTCTGTCATCTGTGTCTCGTCTGTGTCTCGTCTGTCATCTGTGTCTCGTCGGTCATCTGTGTCTCGTCGGTCATCTGTGTCTCGTCTGTCATCTGTGTCTCGTCTGTGTCTCCTCTGTCATCTGTGTCTCGTCTGTCATCTGTGTCTCGTCTGTGTCTCCTCTGTCATCTGTGTCTCGTCTGTCGTCTGTGTCTCGTCTGTCATCTGTGTCTCGTCGGTCGTCTGTGTCTCGTCTGTCATCTGTGTCTCGTCGGTCGTCTGTGTCTCGTCTGTGTCTCGTCTGTCATCTGTGTCTCGTCTGTCATCTGTGTCTCGTCTGTCGTCTGTGTCTCGTCTGTCATCTGTGTCTCGTCGGTCGTCTGTGTCTCGTCTGTCGTCTGTGTCTCGTCTGTCATCTGTGTCTCGTCTGTGTCTCGTCTGTCATCTGTGTCTCGTCTGTCATCTGTGTCTCGTCTGTCGTCTCGTCTGTGTCTCGTCTGTCATCTGTGTCTCGTCGGTCGTCTGTGTCTCGTCTGTCATCTGCGTCTCGTCGGTCGTCTGTGTCTCGTCTGTCGTCTGTGTCTCGTCTGTCATCTGTGTCTCGTCTGTGTCTCGTCTGTCATCTGTGTCTCGTCTGTCGTCTGTGTCTCGTCTGTGTCTCGTCTGTCATCTGTGTCTCGTCTGCCATTTGTGTCTCGTCTGTCGTCTCGTCTGTCATCTGTGTCTCGTCTGTCATCTGTGTCTCGTCTGTCGTCTGTGTCTCGTCTGTGTCTCGTCTGTCATCTGTGTCTCGTCTGTGTCTCGTCTGTCATCTGTGTCTCGTCTGTGTCTCGTCTGTCATCTGTGTCTCGTCTGTCGTCTGTGTCTCGTCTGTCATCTGTGTCTCGTCTGTGTCTCGTCTGTCATCTGTGTCTCGTCTGTCATCTGTGTCTCGTCGGTCGTCTGTGTCTCGTCGGTCGTCTGTGTCTCGTCGGTCGTCTGTGTCTCGTCTGTGTCTCGTCTGTCGTCTGTGTCTCGTCGGTCGTCTGTGTCTCGTCGGTCGTCTGTGTCTCGTCTGTCGTCTGTGTCTCGTCTGTCGTCTGTGTCTCGTCTGTCATCTGTGTCTCGTCTGTGTCTCGTCTGTCGTCTGTGTCTCGTCTGTCGTCTGCATCTCGTCTGTCATCTGTGTCTCGTCTGTCATCTGTGTCTCGTCTGTCATCTCTGTCTCGTCTGTCGTCTGTGTCTCGTCGGTCGTCTGTGTCTCGTCGGTCGTCTGTGTCTCGTCTGTGTCTCGTCTGTCGTCTGTGTCTCGTCTGTCGTCTGCATCTCGTCTGTCATCTGTGTCTCGTCTGTCATCTGTATCTCGTCTGTCATCTCTGTCTCGTCTGTCGTCTGTGTCTCGTCGGTCGTCTGTGTCTCGTCGGTCGTCTGTGTCTCGTCTGTCGTCTGTGTCTCGTCTGTCATCTGTGTCTCGTCTGTCATCTGTGTCTCGTCTGTCGTCTGTGTCTCGTCTGTCGTCTGTGTCTCGTCTGTCGTCTGTGTCTCGTCTGTCTCGTCTGTCGTCTGTGTCTCGTCTGTGTCTCGTCTGTCGTCTGTGTCTCGTCTGTCGTCTGTGTCTCGTCTGTCGTCTGTGTCTCGTCTGTCATCTGTGTCTCGTCTGTCATCTGTGTCTCGTCTGTCGTCTGTGTCTCGTCTGTCGTCTGTGTCTCGTCTGTCATCTGTGTCTCGTCTGTGTCTCGTCTGTCATCTGTGTCTCGTCTGTGTCTCGTCTGTCATCTGTGTCTCGTCGGTCGTCTGTGTCTCGTCGGTCGTCTGTGTCTCGTCGGTCGTGTGTCTCGTCTGTCGTCTGTGTCTCGTCTGTCGTCTGTGTCTCGTCTGTGTCTCGTCTGTCATCTGTGTCTCGTCGGTCGTCTGTCTCGTCGGTCGTCTGTGTCTCGTCTGTCGTCTGTGTCTCGTCGGTCGTCTGTGTCTCGTCGGTCGTCTGTGTCTCGTCTGTGTCTCGTCTGTCGTCTGTGTCTCGTCTGTGTCTCGTCTGTCGTCTGTGTCTCGTCTGTCTTCTGTGTCTCGTCTGTCGTCTGTGTCTCGTCTGTCGTCTGTGTCTCGTCTGTCGTCTGTGTCTAGTCGGTCGTCTGTGTCTCGTCTGTCATCTGTGTCTCGTCTGTCATCTGTGTCTCGTCTGTGTCTCGTCTGTCGTCTGTGTCTCGTCTGTGTCTCGTCTGTCGTCTGTGTCTCGTCTGTCATCTGTGTCTCGTCTGTCGTCTGTGTCTCGTCTGTCATCTGTGTCTCGTCTGTCGTCTGTGTCTCGTCTGTCATCTGTGTCTCGTCTGTCATCTGTCTCGTCTGTCGTCTGTGTCTCGTCTGTGTCTCGTCTGTCATCTGTGTCTCGTCTGTCATCTGTGTCTCGTCTGTCATCTGTGTCTCGTCGGTCATCTGTGTCTCGTCTGTCATCTGTGTCTCGTCTGTGTCTCGTCTGTCATCTGTGTCTCGTCTGTCATCTGTGTCTCGTCTGTGTCTCGTCTGTGTTTCGTCTGTCATCTGTGTCTCGTCTGTCATCTGTGTCTCGTCTGTGTCTCGTCTGTCGTCTGTGTCTCGTCTGTCGTCTGTGTCTCGTCTGTCGTCTGTGTCTCGTCTGTGTCTCGTCGGTCGCCCTGTGTCTCGTCTGAGTCTCGTCTATCATCTGTGTCTCGTCGGTCGTCTGTGTCTCGTCTGTCATCTGTGTCTCGTCTGTCGTCTGTGTCTCGTCTGTCATCTGTGTCTCGTCTGTCATCTGTGTCTCGTCTGTCGTCTGTCTCGTCGGTCGTCTGTGTCTCGTCTGTCGTCTGTGTCTCGTCGGTCGTCTGTGTCTCGTCTGTGTCTCGTCTGTCGTCTGTGTCTCGTCTGTCTTCTGTGTCTCGTCTGTCGTCTGTGTCTCGTCTGTCGTCTGTGTCTAGTCGGTCGTCTGTGTCTCGTCTGTCGTCTGTGTCTCGTCTGTCGTCTGTGTCTCGTCTGTCATCTGTGTCTCGTCTGTGTCTCGTCTGTCGTCTGTGTCTCGTCTGTGTCTCGTCTGTCGTCTGTGTCTCGTCTGTCATCTGTGTCTCGTCTGTGTCTCGTCTGTCATCTGTGTCTCGTCTGTCGTCTGTGTCTCGTCTGTCGTCTGTGTCTCGTCTGTCATCTGTGTCTCGTCTGTCATCTGTGTCTCGTCTGTCATCTGTGTCTCGTCTGTCATCTGTGTCTCGTCTGTGTCTCGTCTGTCTTCTGTGTCTCGTCTGTCGTCTGTGTCTCGTCTGTGTCTCGTCTGTCGTCTGTGTCTCGTCTGTCATCTGTGTCTCGTCTGTGTCTCGTCTGTCGTCTGTGTCTCGTCTGTGTCTCGTCTGTCATCTGTGTCTCGTCTGTGTCTCGTCTGTCGTCTGTGTCTCGTCTGTGTCTCGTCTGTCATCTGTGTCTCGTCTGTCATCTGTGTCTCGTCTGTCGTCTGTCGTCTGTGTCTCGTCTGTCGTCTGTGTCTCGTCTGTCATCTGTGTCTCGTCTGTGTCTCGTCTGTCATCTGTGTCTCGTCGGTCGTCTGTGCCTCGTCGGTCGTCTGTGTCTCGTCGGTCATCTGTGTCTCGTCTGTCGTCTGTGTCTCGTCTG
Organism: Telmatherina bonti; assembly: GCF_933228915.1. Lineage (NCBI taxonomy): Eukaryota > Metazoa > Chordata > Actinopteri > Atheriniformes > Telmatherinidae > Telmatherina > Telmatherina bonti. Next base: position 3,163,300 of record NC_136623.1, on the reverse strand, counting down.
TCATCTGTGTCTCGTCGGTCGTCTGTGTCTCGTCTGTCATCTGTGTCTCGTCTGTCATCTGTGTCTCGTCTGTCGTCTGTCTCATCGGTCGTCTGTGTCTCGTCGGTCGTCTGTGTCTCGTCGGTCGTCTGTGTCTCGTCGGTCATCTGTGTCTCGTCTGTCGTCTGTGTCTCGTCTGTCATCTGTGTCTCGTCGGTCGTCTGTGTCTCGTCTGTCATCTGTGTCTCGTCTGTCGTCTGTGTCTCGTCTGTCGTCTGTGTCTCGTCGGTCGTCTGTGTCTCGTCTGTCATCTGTGTCTCGTCTGTCGTCTGTGTCTCGTCTGTCGTCTGTGTCTCGTCTGTCATCTGTGTCTCGTCTGTCATCTGTGTCTCGTCTGTGTCTCGTCTGTCGTCTGTGTCTCGTCTGTCATCTGTGTCTCGTCGGTCGTCTGTGTCTCGTCTGTCATCTGTGTCTCGTCTGTCGTCTGTGTCTCGTCTGTCGTCTGTCTCATCGGTCGTCTGTGTCTCATCGGTCGTCTGTGTCTCATCGGTCGTCTGTGTCTCATCGGTCGTCTGTGTCTCGTCGGTCGTCTGTGTCTCGTCGGTCGTCTGTGTCTCGTCGGTCGTCTGTGTCTCGTCGGTCATCTGTGTCTCGTCTGTCGTCTGTGTCTCGTCTGTCTTCTGTGTCTCGTCGGTCGTCTGTGTCTCGTCGGTCATCTGTGTCTCGTCTGTCATCTGTGTCTCGTCTGTCGTCTGTCTCATCGGTCGTCTGTGTCTCATAGGTCGTCTGTGTCTCGTCGGTCGTCTGTGTCTCGTCTGTCATCTGTGTCTCGTCTGTCGTCTGTCTCATCGGTCGTCTGTGTCTCGTCTGTCATCTGTGTCTCGTCTGTCGTCTGTGTCTCGTCGGTCGTCTGTGTCTCGTCGGTCGTCTGTGTCTCGTCTGTCATCTGTGTCTCGTCTGTGTCTCGTCTGTCGTCTGTGTCTCGTCTGTCTTCTGTGTCTCGTCTGTCGTCTGTGTCTCGTCTGTCGTCTGTGTCTCGTCTGTCGTCTGTGTCTCGTCTGTGTCTCGTCTGTCATCTGTGTCTCGTCGGTCGTCTGTGTCTCGTCTGTCATCTGTGTCTCGTCTGTCATCTGTGTCTCGTCTGTCGTCTGTCTCGTCGGTCGTCTGTGTCTCGTCTGTCGTCTGTGTCTCGTCGGTCGTCTGTGTCTCGTCTGTGTCTCGTCTGTCGTCTGTGTCTCGTCTGTCTTCTGTGTCTCGTCTGTCGTCTGTGTCTCGTCTGTCTTCTGTGTCTCGTCTGTCGTCTGTGTCTCGTCTGTCGTCTGTGTCTCGTCTGTCGTCTGTGTCTAGTCGGTCGTCTGTGTCTCGTCTGTCGTCTGTGTCTCGTCTGTCGTCTGTGTCTCGTCTGTCATCTGTGTCTCGTCGGTCGTCTGTGTCTCGTCGGTCGTGTGTCTCGTCTGTCGTCTGTGTCTCGTCTGTCGTCTGTGTCTCGTCTGTCATCTGTGTCTCGTCTGTCGTCTGTGTCTCGTCTGTCATCTGTGTCTCGTCTGTCATCTGTGTCTCGTCTGTCGTCTGTGTCTCGTCGGTCGTCTGTGTCTCGTCTGTCTTCTGTGTCTCGTCTGTCATCTGTGTCTCGTCTGTCGTCTGTGTCTCGTCGGTCATCTGTGTCTCGTCTGTCGTCTGTGTCTCGTCGGTCGTCTGTGTCTCGTCTGTCTTCTGTGTCTCGTCTGTCGTCTGTGTCTCGTCTGTCGTCTGTGTCTAGTCGGTCGTCTGTGTCTCGTCTGTCGTCTGTGTCTCGTCTGTCGTCTGTGTCTCGTCTGTCATCTGTGTCTCGTCTGTGTCTCGTCTGTCGTCTGTGTCTCGTCTGTGTCTCGTCTGTCGTCTGTGTCTCGTCTGTCATCTGTGTCTCGTCTGTCGTCTGTGTCTCGTCTGTGTCTCGTCTGTCATCTGTGTCTCGTCTGTCGTCTGTGTCTCGTCTGTCGTCTGTGTCTCGTCTGTCGTCTGTGTCTCGTCTGTCATCTGTGTCTCGTCTGTCATCTGTGTCTCGTCTGTCATCTGTGTCTCGTCTGTCATCTGTGTCTCGTCTGTGTCTCGTCTGTCATCTGTGTCTCGTCTGTCATCTGTGTCTCGTCTGTCGTCTGTGTCTCGTCTGTCGTCTGTGTCTCGTCTGTGTCTCGTCTGTCGTCTGTGTCTCGTCTGTCATCTGTGTCTCGTCTGTGTCTCGTCTGTCGTCTGTGTCTCGTCTGTGTCTCGTCTGTCATCTGTGTCTCGTCTGTCATCTGTGTCTCGTCTGTCGTCTGTGTCTCGTCTGTCGTCTGTTTCTCGTCTGTCATCTGTGTCTCGTCTGTGTCTCGTCTGTCATCTGTGTCTCGTCGGTCGTCTGTGTCTCGTCGGTCGTCTGTGTCTCGTCGGTCATCTGTGTCTCGTCTGTCGTCTGTGTCTCGTCTGTCATCTGTGTCTCGTCGGTCGTCTGTGTCTCGTCTGTCATCTGTGTCTCGTCTGTCATCTGTGTCTCGTCTGTCGTCTGTCTCATCGGTCGTCTGTGTCTCGTCTGTCGTCTGTGTCTCGTCGGTCGTCTGTGTCTCGTCTGTGTCTCGTCTGTCGTCTGTGTCTCGTCTGTCTTCTGTGTCTCGTCTGTCGTCTGTGTCTCGTCTGTCGTCTGTGTCTCGTCTGTCGTCTGTGTCTCGTCTGTGTCTCGTCTGTCATCTGTGTCTCGTCGGTCGTCTGTGTCTCGTCTGTCATCTGTGTCTCGTCTGTCATCTGTGTCTCGTCTGTCGTCTGTCTCGTCGGTCGTCTGTGTCTCGTCTGTCGTCTGTGTCTCGTCGGTCGTCTGTGTCTCGTCTGTGTCTCGTCTGTCGTCTGTGTCTCGTCTGTCTTCTGTGTCTCGTCTGTCGTCTGTGTCTCGTCTGTCTTCTGTGTCTCGTCTGTCGTCTGTGTCTCGTCTGTCGTCTGTGTCTCGTCTGTCGTCTGTGTCTAGTCGGTCGTCTGTGTCTCGTCTGTCGTCTGTGTCTCGTCTGTCGTCTGTGTCTCGTCTGTCATCTGTGTCTCGTCTGTGTCTCGTCTGTCGTCTGTGTCTCGTCTGTGTCTCGTCTGTCGTCTGTGTCTTGTCTGTCTGTGTCTCGTCTGTGTCTCGTCTGTCATCTGTGTCTCGTCTGTCGTCTGTGTCTCGTCTGTGTCTCGTCTGTCATCTGTGTCTCGTCTGTCGTCTGTGTCTCGTCTGTGTCTCGTCTGTCATCTGTGTCTCGTCTGTCGTCTGTGTCTCGTCTGTCATCTGTGTCTCGTCTGTCATCTGTGTCTCGTCTGTCGTCTGTGTCTCGTCTGTCATCTGTGTCTCGTCTGTCATCTGTGTCTCGTCTGTGTCTCGTCTGTCTTCTGTGTCTAGTCTGTCGTCTGTCTCGTCTGTCGTCTGTGTCTCGTCTGTCGTCTGTGTCTCGTCTGTCATCTGTGTCTCGTCTGTGTCTCGTCTGTCGTCTGTGTCTCGTCTGTCGTCTGTGTCTCGTCTGTCATCTGTGTCTCGTCTGTCATCTGTGTCTCGTCTGTCGTCTGTGTCTCGTCTGTCGTCTGTGTCTCGTCTGTGTCTCGTCTGTCATCTGTGTCTCGTCGGTCGTCTGTGTCTCGTCGGTCGTCTGTGTCTCGTCGGTCATCTGTGTCTCGTCTGTCGTCTGTGTCTCGTCTGTCATCTGTGTCTCGTCGGTCGTCTGTGTCTCGTCTGTCATCTGTGTCTCGTCTGTCATCTGTGTCTCGTCTGTCGTCTGTCTCATCGGTCGTCTGTGTCTCGTCTGTCGTCTGTGTCTCGTCGGTCGTCTGTGTCTCGTCTGTGTCTCGTCTGTCGTCTGTGTCTCGTCTGTCTTCTGTGTCTCGTCTGTCGTCTGTGTCTCGTCTGTCGTCTGTGTCTCGTCTGTCGTCTGTGTCTCGTCTGTGTCTCGTCTGTCATCTGTGTCTCGTCGGTCGTCTGTGTCTCGTCTGTCATCTGTGTCTCGTCTGTCATCTGTGTCTCGTCTGTCGTCTGTCTCGTCGGTCGTCTGTGTCTCGTCTGTCGTCTGTGTCTCGTCGGTCGTCTGTGTCTCGTCTGTGTCTCGTCTGTCGTCTGTGTCTCGTCTGTCTTCTGTGTCTCGTCTGTCGTCTGTGTCTCGTCTGTCTTCTGTGTCTCGTCTGTCGTCTGTGTCTCGTCTGTCATCTGTGTCTCGTCTGTCATCTGTGTCTCGTCTGTCATCTGTGTCTCGTCTGTCGTCTGTGTCTCGTCTGTCATCTGTGTCTCGTCTGTGTCTCGTCTGTCGTCTGTGTCTCGTCTGTGTCTCGTCTGTCGTCTGTGTCTTGTCTGTCTGTGTCTCGTCTGTGTCTCGTCTGTCATCTGTGTCTCGTCTGTCGTCTGTGTCTCGTCTGTGTCTCGTCTGTCATCTGTGTCTCGTCTGTCGTCTGTGTCTCGTCTGTGTCTCGTCTGTCATCTGTGTCTCGTCTGTCGTCTGTGTCTCGTCTGTCATCTGTGTCTCGTCTGTCATCTGTGTCTCGTCTGTCGTCTGTGTCTCGTCTGTCATCTGTGTCTCGTCTGTCATCTGTGTCTCGTCTGTCATCTGTGTCTCGTCTGTCATCTGTGTCTCGTCTGTGTCTCGTCTGTCATCTGTGTCTCGTCTGTGTCTCGTCTGTCGTCTGTGTCTCGTCTGTGTCTCGTCTGTCATCTGTGTCTCGTCTGTGTCTCGTCTGTCGTCTGTGTCTCGTCTGTCGTCGGTGTCTCGTCTGTCATCTGTGTCTCGTCGGTCGTCTGTGTCTCGTCTGTCGTCTGTGTCTCGTCTGTCGTCTGTGTCTCGTCTGTCATCTGTGTCTCGTCGGTCGTCTGTGTCTCGTCTGTCGTCTGTGTCTCGTCGGTCGTCTGTGTCTCGTCTGTCGTCTGTGTCTCGTCGGTCGTCTGTGTCTCGTCTGTCATCTGTGTCTCGTCTGTCATCTGTGTCTCGTCTGTGTCTCGTCTGTCATCTGTGTCTCGTCTGTGTCTCGTCTGTCGTCTGTGTCTCGTCTGTCGTCTGTGTCTCGTCTGTCATCTGTGTCTCGTCTGTGTCTCGTCTGTCGTCTGTGTCTCGTCGGTCGTCTGTGTCTCGTATGTCATCTGTGTCTCGTCTGTCATCTGTGTCTCGTCTGTCATCTGTGTCTCGTCTGTGTCTCGTCTGTCATCTGTGTCTCCTCGGTCGTCTGTTTCTCGTCTGTCGTCTGTGTCTCGTCTGTCGTCTGTGTCTCGTCTGTCGTCTGTGTCTCGTCGGTCGTCTGTGTCTCGTCTGTCGTCTGTGTCTCGTCGGTCGTCTGTGTCTCGTCTGTCGTCTGTGTCTCGTCTGTCATCTGTGTCTCGTCTGTCGTCTGTGTCTCGTCTGTCGTCTGTGTCTCGTCTGTCGTCTGTGTCTCGTCGGTCGTCTGTGTCTCGTCGGTCGTCTGTGTCTCGTCTGTCGTCTGTGTCTCGTCTGTCGTCTGTGTCTCGTCGGTCGTCTGTGTCTCGTCTGTCGTCTGTGTCTCGTCTGTCGTCTGTGTCTCGTCTGTCGTCTGTGTCTCGTCTGTCGTCTGTGTCTCGTCTGTCGTCTGTGTCTCGTCTGTCGTCTGTGTCTCGTCTGTCATCTGTGTCTCGTCTGTCATCTGTGTCTCGTCTGTCGTCTGTGTCTCGTCTGTCGTCTGTGTCTCGTCTGTCGTCTGTGTCTCGTCTGTCGTCTGTGTATCGTCTGTCATCTGTGTCTCGTCGGTCATCTGTGTCTCGTCTGTCGTCTGTGTCTCGTCTGTCATCTGTGTCTCGTCTGTCATCTGTGTCTCGTCTGTCATCTGTGTCTCGTCTGTCGTCTGTGTCTCGTCTGTCGTCTGTGTCTCGTCTGTCGTCTGTGTCTCGTCTGTCATCTGTGTCTCGTCTGTCGTCTGTGTCTCGTCTGTCGTCTGTGTCTCGTCTGTCATCTGTGTCTCGTCGGTCATCTGTGTCTCGTCTGTCGTCTGTGTCTCGTCTGTCGTCTGTGTCTCGTCTGTCGTCTGTGTATCGTCTGTCGTCTGTGTATCGTCTGTCGTCTGTGTCTCGTCTGTCATCTGTGTCTCGTCTGTCGTCTGTGTCTCGTCTGTCGTCTGTGTCTCGTCTGTCATCTGTGTCTCGTCTGTCATCTGTGTCTCGTCGGTCGTCTGTGTCTCGTCTGTCGTCTGTGTCTTGTCTGTCGTCTGTGTCTCGTCTGTCGTCTGTGTCTCGTCGGTCGTCTGTGTCTCGTCTGTCGTCTGTGTCTCGTCTGTCGTCTGTGTCTCGTCTGTCGTCTGTGTATCGTCTGTCGTCTGTGTCTCGTCTGTCATCTGTGCCTCGTCTGTCGTCTGTGTCTCGTCTGTCGTCTGTGTCTCGTCTGTCATCTGTGTCTCGTCTGTCATCTGTGTCTCGTCGGTCATCTGTGTCTCGTCTGTCATCTGTGTCTCGTCTGTGTCTCGTCTGTCATCTGTGTCTCGTCTGTGTCTCGTCTGTCTTCTGTGTCTCGTCTGTCGTCTGTGTCTCGTCTGTCATCTGTGTCTCGTCTGTGTCTCGTCTGTCGTCTGTGTCTCGTCTGTCATCTGTGTCTCGTCTGTCGTCTGTATCTCGTCTGTCGTCTGTGTCTCGTCTGTCGTCTGTGTCTCGTCTGTCATCTGTGTCTCGTCTGTCATCTGTGCATCGTCTGTCGTCTGTGTCTCGTCTGTCGTCTGTGTCTCGTCTGTCGTCTGTGTCTCGTCTGTCGTCTGTGTCTCGTCTGTCGTCTGTGTCTCGTCTGTGTCTCGTCTGTCATCTGTGTCTCGTCTGTCGTCTGTGTCTCGTCTGTCGTCTGTGTCTCGTCTGTCGTCTGTGTCTCGTCTGTCGTCTGTGTCTCGTCTGTCGTCTGTGTCTCGTCTGTCGTCTGTGTCTCGTCTGTCGTCTGTGTCTCGTCTGTCATCTGTGTCTCGTCTGTCGTCTGTGTCTCGTCGGTCGTCTGTGTCTCGTCTGTCGTCTGTGTCTCGTCTGTCGTCTGTGTCTCGTCTGTCGTCTGTGTCTCGTCTGTCATCTGTGTCTCGTCTGTCGTCTGTGTCTCGTCTGTCGTCTGTGTCTCGTCTGTGTCTCGTCTGTCTTCTGTGTCTCGTCTGTCGTCTGTGTCTCGTCTGTCATCTGTGTCTCGTCTGTGTCTTGTCTGTCGTCTGTGTCTCGTCTGTCATCTGTGTCTCGTCTGTCGTCTGTATCTCGTCTGTCGTCTGTGTCTCGTCTGTCGTCTGTGTCTCGTCTGTCATCTGTGTCTCGTCTGTCATCTGTGCATCGTCTGTCGTCTGTGTCTCGTCTGTCGTCTGTGTCTCGTCTGTCGTCTGTGTCTCGTCTGTCGTCTGTGTCTCGTCTGTGTCTCGTCTGTCATCTGTGTCTCGTCTGTCGTCTGTGTCTCGTCTGTCGTCTGTGTCTCGTCTGTCGTCTGTGTCTCGTCTGTCGTCTGTGTCTCGTCTGTCGTCTGTGTATCGTCTGTCGTCTGTGTCTCGTCTGTCGTCTGTGTCTCGTCTGTCATCTGTGTCTCGTCTGTCGTCTGTGTCTCGTCGGTCGTCTGTGTCTCGTCTGTCGTCTGTGTCTCGTCTGTCGTCTGTGTCTCGTCTGTCGTCTGTGTCTCGTCTGTCATCTGTGTCTCGTCTGTCGTCTGTGTCTCGTCTGTCGTCTGTGTCTCGTCTGTGTCTCGTCTGTCATCTGTGTCTCGTCTGTCGTCTGTGTCTCGTCTTTCATCTGTGTCTCGTCTGTCATCTGTGTCTCGTCTGTCGTCTGTGTCTCGTCTGTGTCTCGTCGGTCATCTGTGTCTCGTCTGTCATCTGTGTCTCGTCTGTCATCTGTGTCTCGTCGGTCATCTGTGTCTCGTCTGTCATCTGTGTCTCGTCTGTGTCTCGTCTGTCATCTGTGTCTCGTCTGTGTCTCGTCTGTCTTCTGTGTCTCGTCTGTCGTCTGTGTCTCGTCTGTCATCTGTGTCTCGTCTGTGTCTCGTCTGTCGTCTGTGTCTCGTCTGTCATCTGTGTCTCGTCTGTCGTCTGTGTCTCGTCTGTCATCTGTGTCTCGTCGGTCGTCTGTGTCTCGTCTGTGTCTCGTCTGTCATCTGTGTCTCGTCTGTGTCTCGTCGGTCATCTGTGTCTCGTCGGTCATCTGTGTCTCGTCGGTCATCTGTGTCTCGTCTGTCATCTGTGTCTCGTCGGTCATCTGTGTCTCGTCTGTCATCTGTGTCTCGTCTGTGTCTCGTCTGTCATCTGTGTCTCGTCTGTGTCTCGTCTGTCATCTGTTTCTCGTCTGTCTTCTGTGTCTCGTCTGTCGTCTGTGTCTCGTCTGTCGTCTGTGTCTCGTCTGTCATCTGTGTCTCGTCTGTGTCTCGTCTGTCGTCTGTGTCTCGTCTGTCGTCTGTGTCTCGTCTGTCATCTGTGTCTCGTCGGTCGCCCTGTGTCTCGTCTGTGTCTCGTCTATCATCTGTGTCTCGTCGGTCGTCTGTGTCTCGTCTGTCATCTGTGTCTCGTCGGTCGTCTGTGTCTCGTCTGTGTCTCGTCTGTCATCTGTGTCTCGTCGGTCGTCTGTGTCTCGTCTGTGTCTCGTCTGTCTTCTGTGTCTCGTCTGTCGTCTGTGTCTCGTCTGTCGTCTGTGTCTCGTCTGTCATCTGTGTCTCGTCTGTGTCTCGTCTGTCGTCTGTGTCTCGTCTGTCGTCTGTGTCTCGTCTGTCATCTGTGTCTCGTCGGTCGTATGTGTCTCGTCTGTCGTCTGTGTCTCGTCTGTCGTCTGTGTCTCGTCGGTCGTCTGTGTCTCGTCTGTCGTCTGTGTCTCGTCGGTCGTCTGTGTCTCGTCTGTCATCTGTGTCTCGTCTGTCATCTGTGTCTCGTCTGTCATCTGTGTCTCGTCTGTGTCTCGTCTGTCATCTGTGCCTCGTCTGTCGTCTGTGTCTCGTCTGTCATCTGTGTCTCGTCGGTCGTCTGTGTCTCGTCTGTCGTCTGTGTCTCGTCGGTCGTCTGTGTCTCGTCTGTCGTCTGTGTATCGTCGGTCGTCTGTGTCTCGTCTGTCATCTGTGTCTCGTCTGTCATCTGTGTCTCGTCTGTGTCTCGTCTGTCATCTGTGTCTCGTCTGTGTCTTGTCTGTCGTCTGTGTCTCGTCTGTCATCTGTGTCTCGTCTGTGTCTCGTCTGTCGTCTGTGTCTCGTCTGTCGTCTGTGTCTCGTCTGTCATCTGTGTCTCGTCGGTCGTCTGTGTCTCGTCTGTCGTCTGTGTCTCGTCTGTCGTCTGTGTCTCGTCGGTCGTCTGTGTCTCGTCTGTCGTCTGTGTCTCGTCTGTCGTCTGTGTCTCGTCTGTCGTCTGTGTCTCGTCGGTCGTCTGTGTCTCGTATGTCATCTGTTTCTCGTCTGTCATCTGTGTCTCGTCTGTGTCTCGTCTGTCATCTGTGCCTCGTCTGTCGTCTGTGTCTCGTCTGTCGTCTGTGTCTCGTCGGTCGTCTGTGTCTCGTCTGTCGTCTGTGTCTCGTCTGTCGTCTGTGTCTCGTCGGTCGTCTGTGTCTCGTCTGTCGTCTGTGTCTCGTCTGTCGTCTGTGTCTCGTCTGTCGTCTGTGTCTCGTCTGTCGTCTGTGTCTCGTCTGTCGTCCGTGTCTCGTCTGTCGTCCGTGTCTCGTCTGTCGTCTGTGTCTCGTCTGTCATCTGTGTCTCGTCTGTCGTCTGTGTATCGTCTGTCGTCTGTGTCTCGTCTGTCATCTGTGTCTCGTCTGTCGTCTGTGTCTCGTCTGTCGTCTGTGTCTCGTCTGTCATCTGTGTCTCGTCTGTCATCTGTGCATCGTCTGTCGTCTGTGCATCGTCTGTCGTCTGTGCATCGTCTGTCGTCTGTGTCTCGTCTGTCGTCTGTGTCTCGTCTGTCGTCTGTGTCTCGTCTGTCGTCTGTGTCTCGTCTGTCATCTGTGTCTCGTCTGTCGTCTGTGTCTCGTCTGTCGTCTGTGTCTCGTCTGTCATCTGTGTCTCGTCTGTCATCTGTGTCTCGTCTGTCGTCTGTATCTCGTCTGTCGTCTGTGTCTCGTCTGTCGTCTGTGTCTCGTCTGTCATCTGTGTCTCGTCTGTCATCTGTGCATCGTCTGTCGTCTGTGTCTCGTCTGTCGTCTGTGTCTCGTCTGTCGTCTGTGTCTCGTCTGTCGTCTGTGTCTCGTCTGTGTCTCGTCTGTCATCTGTGTCTCGTCTGTCGTCTGTGTCTCGTCTGTCGTCTGTGTCTCGTCTGTCGTCTGTGTCTCGTCTGTCGTCTGTGTCTCGTCTGTCGTCTGTGTATCGTCTGTCGTCTGTGTCTCGTCTGTCGTCTGTGTCTCGTCTGTCATCTGTGTCTCGTCTGTCATCTGTGTCTCGTCTGTGTCTCGTCTGTCATCTGTGCCTCGTCTGTCGTCTGTGTCTCGTCTGTCATCTGTGTCTCGTCGGTCGTCTGTGTCTCGTCTGTCGTCTGTGTCTCGTCGGTCGTCTGTGTCTCGTCTGTCGTCTGTGTATCGTCGGTCGTCTGTGTCTCGTCTGTCATCTGTGTCTCGTCTGTCATCTGTGTCTCGTCTGTGTCTCGTCTGTCATCTGTGTCTCGTCTGTGTCTTGTCTGTCGTCTGTGTCTCGTCTGTCGTCTGTGTCTCGTCTGTCATCTGTGTCTCGTCTGTGTCTCGTCTGTCGTCTGTGTCTCGTCTGTCGTCTGTGTCTCGTCTGTCATCTGTGTCTCGTCGGTCGTCTGTGTCTCGTCTGTCGTCTGTGTCTCGTCTGTCGTCTGTGTCTCGTCGGTCGTCTGTGTCTCGTCTGTCGTCTGTGTCTCGTCGGTCGTCTGTGTCTCGTATGTCATCTGTGTCTCGTCTGTCATCTGTTTCTCGTCTGTCATCTGTGTCTCGTCTGTGTCTCGTCTGTCATCTGTGCCTCGTCTGTCGTCTGTGTCTCGTCTGTCATCTGTGTCTCGTCTGTCGTCTGTGTCTCGTCGGTCGTCTGTGTCTCGTCTGTCGTCTGTGTCTCGTCTGTCGTCTGTGTCTCGTCTGTCATCTGTGTCTCGTCGGTCGTCTGTGTCTCGTCTGTCGTCTGTGTCTCGTCGGTCGTCTGTGTCTCGTCTGTCGTCTGTGTCTCGTCTGTCGTCTGTGTCTCGTCTGTCGTCTGTGTCTCGTCTGTCGTCTGTGTCTCGTCGGTCGTCTGTGTCTCGTCTGTCGTCTGTGTCTCGTCTGTCGTCCGTGTCTCGTCTGTCGTCTGTGTCTCGTCTGTCGTCTGTGTCTCGTCTGTCATCTGTGTCTCGTCTGTCGTCTGTGTATCGTCTGTCGTCTGTGTCTCGTCTGTCGTCTGTGTCTCGTCTGTCGTCTGTGTCTCGTCTGTCGTCTGTGTCTCGTCTGTCATCTGTGTCTCGTCTGTCATCTGTGCATCGTCTGTCGTCTGTGCATCGTCTGTCGTCTGTGTCTCGTCTGTCGTCTGTGCATCGTCTGTCGTCTGTGTCTCGTCTGTCGTCTGTGTCTCGTCTGTCATCTGTGTCTCGTCTGTCGTCTGTGTCTCGTCTGTCGTCTGTGTCTCGTCTGTCATCTGTGTCTCGTCTGTCATCTGTGCATCGTCTGTCGTCTGTGCATCGTCTGTCGTCTGTGTCTCGTCTGTCGTCTGTGTCTCGTCTGTCGTCTGTGTCTCGTCTGTCGTCTGTGTCTCGTCTGTCGTCTGTGTCTCGTCTGTCATCTGTGTCTCGTCTGTCGTCTGTGTATCGTCTGTCGTCTGTGTCTCGTCTGTCATCTGTGTCTCGTCTGTCGTCTGTGTCTCGTCGGTCGTCTGTGTCTCGTCTGTCGTCTGTGTCTCGTCTGTCGTCTGTGTCTCGTCTGTCGTCTGTGTCTCGTCTGTCATCTGTGTCTCGTCTGTCGTCTGTGTCTCGTCTGTCGTCTGTGTCTCGTCTGTGTCTCGTCTGTCATCTGTGTCTCGTCTGTCGTCTGTGTCTCGTCGGTCATCTGTGTCTCGTCGGTCATCTGTGTCTCGTCTGTCATCTGTGTCTCGTCTGTCATCTGTGTCTCGTCTGTCATCTGTGTCTCGTCTGTCATCTGTGTCTCGTCTGTGTCTCGTCTGTCATCTGTGTCTCGTCTGTCATCTGTGTCTCGTCTGTCTTCTGTGTCTCGTCTGTCGTCTGTGTCTCGTCTGTCATCTGTGTCTCGTCTGTGTCTCGTCTGTCGTCTGTGTCTCGTCTGTCGTCTGTGTCTCGTCTGTCATCTGTGTCTCGTCGGTCGCCCTGTGTCTCGTCTGTGTCTCGTCTATCATCTGTGTCTCGTCGGTCATCTGTGTCTCGTCTGTGTCTCGTCGGTCATCTGTGTCTCGTCTGTCATCTGTGTCTCGTCGGTCATCTGTGTCTCGTCGGTCATCTGTGTCTCGTCTGTCATCTGTGTCTCGTCTGTCATCTGTGTCTCGTCTGTGTCTCGTCTGTCATCTGTGTCTCGTCTGTGTCTCGTCTGTCGTCTGTGTCTCGTCTGTCATCTGTGTCTCGTCTGTGTCTCGTCTGTCATCTGTGTCTCGTCTGTGTCTCGTCTGTCTTCTGTGTCTCGTCTGTCGTCTGTGTCTCGTCTGTCGTCTGTGTCTCGTCTGTCATCTGTGTCTCGTCTGTGTCTCGTCTGTCGTCTGTGTCTCGTCTGTCGTCTGTGTCTCGTCTGTCATCTGTGTCTCGTCGGTCGCCCTGTGTCTCGTCTGTGTCTCGTCTATCATCTGTGTCTCGTCGGTCGTCTGTGTCTCGTCTGTCATCTGTGTCTCGTCGGTCGTCTGTGTCTCGTCTGTGTCTCGTCTGTCATCTGTGTCTCGTCTGTCATCTGTGTCTCGTCGGTCGTCTGTGTCTCGTCTGTCATCTGTGTCTCGTCTGTCGTCTGTGTCTCGTCTGTGTCTCGTCTGTCATCTGTGTCTCGTCTGTCGTCTGTGTCTCGTCTGTCATCTGTGTCTCGTCTGTCATCTGTGTCTCGTCTGTCGTCTGTGTCTCGTCTGTCATCTGTGTCTCGTCTGTCGTCTGTGTCTCGTCTGTCTTCTGTGTCTCGTCGGTCGTCTGTGTCTCGTCTGTCATCTGTGTCTCGTCTGTCATCTGTGTCTCGTCTGTCGTCTGTGTCTCGTCTGTGTCTCGTCTGTCGTCTGTGTCTCGTCTGTCGTCTGTGCATCGTCTGTCGTCTGTGTCTCGTCTGTCGTCTGTGTCTCGTCTGTCGTCTGTGTCTCGTCTGTCGTCTGTGTCTCGTCTGTGTCTCGTCTGTCATCTGTGTCTCGTCTGTGTCTCGTCTGTCTTCTGTGTCTCGTCTGTCGTCTGTGTCTCGTCTGTCGTCTGTGTCTCGTCTGTCATCTGTGTCTCGTCTGTGTCTCGTCTGTCGTCTGTGTCTCGTCTGTCGTCTGTGTCTCGTCTGTCATCTGTGTCTCGTCGGTCGCCCTGTGTCTCGTCTGTGTCTCGTCTATCATCTGTGTCTCGTCTGTGTCTCGTCTGTCATCTGTGTCTCGTCGGTCGTCTGTGTCTCGTCTGTGTCTCGTCTGTCATCTGTGTCTCGTCTGTCGTCTGTGTCTCGTCTGTGTCTCGTCTGTCATCTGTGTCTCGTCTGTCATCTGTGTCTCGTCTGTCGTCTGTCTCTCGTCTGTCGTCTGTGTCTCGTCTGTCATCTGTGTCTCGTCTGTGTCTCGTCTGTCATCTGTGTCTCGTCGGTCGTCTGTGTCTCGTCGGTCGTCTGTGTCTCGTCGGTCATCTGTGTCTCGTCTGTCGTCTGTGTCTCGTCTGTCATCTGTGTCTCGTCGGTCGTCTGTGTCTCGTCTGTCATCTGTGTCTCGTCTGTCATCTGTGTCTCGTCTGTCGTCTGTCTCATCGGTCGTCTGTGTCTCGTCTGTCGTCTGTGTCTCGTCGGTCGTCTGTGTCTCGTCTGTGTCTCGTCTGTCGTCTGTGTCTCGTCTGTCTTCTGTGTCTCGTCTGTCGTCTGTGTCTCGTCTGTCGTCTGTGTCTCGTCTGTGTCTCGTCTGTCATCTGTGTCTCGTCGGTCGTCTGTGTCTCGTCTGTCATCTGTGTCTCGTCTGTCATCTGTGTCTCGTCTGTCGTCTGTCTCGTCGGTCGTCTGTGTCTCGTCTGTCGTCTGTGTCTCGTCTGTGTCTCGTCTGTCGTCTGTGTCTCGTCTGTCTTCTGTGTCTCGTCTGTCGTCTGTGTCTCGTCTGTCTTCTGTGTCTCGTCTGTCGTCTGTGTCTCGTCTGTCGTCTGTGTCTCGTCTGTCGTCTGTGTCTAGTCGGTCGTCTGTGTCTCGTCTGTCGTCTGTGTCTCGTCTGTCATCTGTGTCTCGTCTGTGTCTCGTCTGTCGTCTGTGTCTCGTCTGTGTCTCGTCTGTCGTCTGTGTCTCGTCTGTGTCTCGTCTGTCATCTGTGTCTCGTCGGTCGTCTGTGTCTCGTCTGTCATCTGTGTCTCGTCTGTCATCTGTGTCTCGTCGGTCGTCTGTGTCTCGTCTGTCATCTGTGTCTCGTCTGTCGTCTGTGTCTCGTCTGTCGTCTGTGTCTCGTCTGTCTTCTGTGTCTCGTCTGTCGTCTGTGTCTCGTCTGTCGTCTGTGTCTCGTCTGTGTCTCGTCTGTCATCTGTGTCTCGTCGGTCGTCTGTGTCTCGTCTGTCATCTGTGTCTCGTCTGTCATCTGTGTCTCGTCTGTCGTCTGTCTCGTCGGTCGTCTGTGTCTCGTCTGTCGTCTGTGTCTCGTCTGTGTCTCGTCTGTCGTCTGTGTCTCGTCTGTCTTCTGTGTCTCGTCTGTCGTCTGTGTCTCGTCTGTCTTCTGTGTCTCGTCTGTCGTCTGTGTCTCGTCTGTCGTCTGTGTCTCGTCTGTCGTCTGTGTCTAGTCGGTCGTCTGTGTCTCGTCTGTCGTCTGTGTCTCGTCTGTCATCTGTGTCTCGTCTGTGTCTCGTCTGTCGTCTGTGTCTCGTCTGTGTCTCGTCTGTCGTCTGTGTCTCGTCTGTGTCTCGTCTGTCGTCTGTGTCTAGTCGGTCGTCTGTGTCTCGTCTGTCGTCTGTGTCTCGTCTGTCATCTGTGTCTCGTCTGTGTCTCGTCTGTCATCTGTGTCTCGTCTGTGTCTCGTCTGTCATCTGTGTCTCGTCTGTCGTCTGTGTCTCGTCTGTGTCTCGTCTGTCATCTGTGTCTCGTCTGTCGTCTGTGTCTCGTCTGTCATCTGTGTCTCGTCTGTCATCTGTGTCTCGTCTGTCGTCTGTGTCTCGTCTGTCATCTGTGTCTCGTCTGTCATCTGTGTCTCGTCTGTGTCTCGTCTGTCATCTGTGTCTCGTCTGTGTCTCGTCTGTCGTCTGTGTCTCGTCTGTCGTCTGTGTCTCGTCTGTCATCTGTGTCTCGTCGGTCGTATGTGTCTCGTCTGTCGTCTGTGTCTCGTCTGTCGTCTGTGTCTCGTCGGTCGTCTGTGTCTCGTCGGTCGTCTGTGTCTCGTCTGTCATCTGTGTCTCGTCTGTCATCTGTGTCTCGTCTGTCATCTGTGTCTCGTCTGTCATCTGTGTCTCGTCTGTGTCTCGTCTGTCATCTGTGCCTCGTCTGTCGTCTGTGTCTCGTCTGTGTCTCGTCTGTCGTCTGTGTCTCGTCTGTGTCTCGTCTGTCGTCTGTGTCTCGTCTGTCATCTGTGTCTCGTCTGTCGTCTGTGTCTCGTCTGTGTCTCGTCTGTCATCTGTGTCTCGTCTGTCGTCTGTGTCTCGTCTGTCATCTGTGTCTCGTCTGTCGTCTGTGTCTCGTCTGTCATCTGTGTCTCGTCTGTCATCTGTGTCTCGTCTGTCGTCTGTGTCTCGTCTGTCATCTGTGTCTCGTCTGTCGTCTGTGTCTCGTCTGTCATCTGTGTCTCGTCTGTCATCTGTGTCTCGTCTGTCATCTGTGTCTCGTCTGTCATCTGTGTCTCGTCTGTCATCTGTGTCTCGTCTGTGTCTCGTCTGTCGTCTGTGTCTCGTCTGTGTCTCGTCTGTGTCTCGTCTGTCGTCTGTGTCTCGTCTGTCGTCTGTGTCTCGTCTGTGTCTCGTCTGTCGTCTGTGTCTCGTCTGTGTCTCGTCTGTCGTCTGTGTCTCGTCTGTCATCTGTGTCTCGTCTGTGTCTCGTCTGTCGTCTGTGTCTCGTCTGTCATCTGTGTCTCGTCTGTGTCTCGTCTGTCATCTGTGTCTCGTCTGTCGTCTGTGTCTCGTCTGTCGTCTGTGTCTCGTCTGTCGTCTGTGTCTCGTCTGTCATCTGTGTCTCGTCTGTGTCTCGTCTGTCATCTGTGTCTCGTCGGTCGTCTGTGTCTCGTCGGTCGTCTGTGTCTCGTCGGTCATCTGTGTCTCGTCTGTCGTCTGTGTCTCGTCTGTCATCTGTGTCTCGTCGGTCGTCTGTGTCTCGTCTGTCATCTGTGTCTCGTCTGTCATCTGTGTCTCGTCTGTCGTCTGTCTCATCGGTCGTCTGTGTCTCGTCGGTCGTCTGTGTCTCGTCGGTCGTCTGTGTCTCGTCGGTCATCTGTGTCTCGTCTGTCGTCTGTGTCTCGTCTGTCATCTGTGTCTCGTCGGTCGTCTGTGTCTCGTCTGTCATCTGTGTCTCGTCTGTCGTCTGTGTCTCGTCGGTCGTCTGTGTCTCGTCTGTCGTCTGTGTCTCGTCTGTCATCTGTGTCTCGTCGGTCGTCTGTGTCTCGTCTGTCATCTGTGTCTCGTCTGTCGTCTGTGTCTCGTCGGTCGTCTGTGTCTCGTCTGTCATCTGTGTCTCGTCGGTCGTCTGTGTCTCGTCTGTCATCTGTGTCTCGTCTGTCGTCTGTCTCATCGGTCGTCTGTGTCTCATCGGTCGTCTGTGTCTCATCGGTCGTCTGTGTCTCGTCGGTCGTCTGTGTCTCGTCGGTCATCTGTGTCTCGTCTGTCGTCTGTGTCTCGTCTGTCATCTGTGTCTCGTCGGTCGTCTGTGTCTCGTCGGTCATCTGTGTCTCGTCTGTCGTCTGTGTCTCGTCTGTCATCTGTGTCTCGTCGGTCGTCTGTGTCTCGTCGGTCATCTGTGTCTCGTCTGTCATCTGTGTCTCGTCTGTCGTCTGTCTCATCGGTCGTCTGTGTCTCATCGGTCGTCTGTGTCTCGTCGGTCGTCTGTGTCTCGTCTGTCATCTGTGTCTCGTCGGTCGTCTGTGTCTCGTCTGTCATCTGTGTATCGTCTGTCGTCTGTGTCTCGTCTGTCGTCTGTGTCTCGTCGGTCATCTGTGTCTCGTCTGTCGTCTGTGTCTCGTCTGTCATCTGTGTCTCGTCGGTCGTCTGTGTCTCGTCTGTCATCTGTGTCTCGTCTGTCGTCTGTGTCTCGTCGGTCGTCTGTGTCTCGTCTGTGTCTCGTCTGTCGTCTGTGTCTCGTCTGTCTTCTGTGTCTCGTCTGTCGTCTGTGTCTCGTCTGTCGTCTGTGTCTCGTCTGTCGTCTGTGTCTCGTCTGTGTCTCGTCTGTCATCTGTGTCTCGTCGGTCGTCTGTGTCTCGTCTGTCATCTGTGTCTCGTCTGTCATCTGTGTCTCGTCTGTCGTCTGTCTCGTCGGTCGTCTGTGTCTCGTCTGTCGTCTGTGTCTCGTCGGTCGTCTGTGTCTCGTCTGTGTCTCGTCTGTCGTCTGTGTCTCGTCTGTCTTCTGTGTCTCGTCTGTCGTCTGTGTCTCGTCTGTCGTCTGTGTCTCGTCTGTCGTCTGTGTCTCGTCTGTCGTCTGTGTCTCGTCTGTCGTCTGTGTCTAGTCGGTCGTCTGTGTCTCGTCTGTCGTCTGTGTCTCGTCTGTCGTCTGTGTCTCGTCTGTCATCTGTGTCTCGTCGGTCGTCTGTGTCTCGTCGGTCGTGTGTCTCGTCTGTCGTCTGTGTCTCGTCTGTCGTCTGTGTCTCGTCTGTCATCTGTGTCTCGTCTGTCGTCTGTGTCTCGTCTGTCATCTGTGTCTCGTCTGTCATCTGTGTCTCGTCTGTCGTCTGTCTCGTCGGTCGTCTGTGTCTCGTCTGTCTTCTGTGTCTCGTCTGTCGTCTGTGTCTCGTCTGTCGTCTGTGTCTAGTCGGTCGTCTGTGTCTCGTCTGTCGTCTGTGTCTCGTCTGTCGTCTGTGTCTCGTCTGTCATCTGTGTCTCGTCTGTCGTCTGTGTCTCGTCTGTGTCTCGTCTGTCGTCTGTGTCTCGTCTGTCATCTGTGTCTCGTCTGTCGTCTGTGTCTCGTCTGTGTCTCGTCTGTCATCTGTGTCTCGTCTGTCGTCTGTGTCTCGTCTGTCATCTGTGTCTCGTCTGTCGTCTGTGTCTCGTCTGTCATCTGTGTCTCGTCTGTCATCTGTGTCTCGTCTGTCATCTGTGTCTCGTCTGTCATCTGTGTCTCGTCTGTCATCTGTGTCTCGTCTGTCATCTGTGTCTCGTCTGTCGTCTGTGTCTCGTCTGTGTCTCGTCTGTCGTCTGTGTCTCGTCTGTCGTCTGTGTCTCGTCTGTGTCTCGTCTGTCGTCTGTGTCTCGTCTGTGTCTCGTCTGTCGTCTGTGTCTCGTCTGTCATCTGTGTCTCGTCTGTGTCTCGTCTGTCGTCTGTGTCTCGTCTGTGTCTCGTCTGTCATCTGTGTCTCGTCTGTCATCTGTGTCTCGTCTGTCGTCTGTGTCTCGTCTGTCGTCTGTGTCTCGTCTGTCATCTGTGTCTCGTCTGTGTCTCGTCTGTCATCTGTGTCTCGTCGGTCGTCTGTGTCTCGTCGGTCATCTGTGTCTCGTCTGTCGTCTGTGTCTCGTCTGTCATCTGTGTCTCGTCGGTCGTCTGTGTCTCGTCTGTCATCTGTGTCTCGTCTGTCATCTGTGTCTCGTCTGTCTCATCGGTCGTCTGTGTCTCGTCTGTCGTCTGTGTCTCGTCGGTCGTCTGTGTCTCGTCTGTGTCTCGTCTGTCGTCTGTGTCTCGTCTGTCTTCTGTGTCTCGTCTGTCGTCTGTGTCTCGTCTGTCGTCTGTGTCTCGTCTGTCGTCTGTGTCTCGTCTGTGTCTCGTCTGTCATCTGTGTCTCGTCGGTCGTCTGTGTCTCGTCTGTCATCTGTGTCTCGTCTGTCATCTGTGTCTCGTCTGTCGTCTGTCTCGTCGGTCGTCTGTGTCTCGTCTGTCGTCTGTGTCTCGTCTGTGTCTCGTCTGTCGTCTGTGTCTCGTCTGTCTTCTGTGTCTCGTCTGTCGTCTGTGTCTCGTCTGTCTTCTGTGTCTCGTCTGTCGTCTGTGTCTCGTCTGTCGTCTGTGTCTCGTCTGTCGTCTGTGTCTAGTCGGTCGTCTGTGTCTCGTCTGTCGTCTGTGTCTCGTCTGTCATCTGTGTCTCGTCTGTGTCTCGTCTGTCGTCTGTGTCTCGTCTGTGTCTCGTCTGTCGTCTGTGTCTTGTCTGTCTGTGTCTCGTCTGTGTCTCGTCTGTCATCTGTGTCTCGTCTGTCGTCTGTGTCTCGTCTGTCATCTGTGTCTCGTCTGTCGTCTGTGTCTCGTCTGTGTCTCGTCTGTCATCTGTGTCTCGTCTGTCGTCTGTGTCTCGTCTGTCATCTGTGTCTCGTCTGTCATCTGTGTCTCGTCTGTCGTCTGTGTCTCGTCTGTCATCTGTGTCTCGTCTGTCATCTGTGTCTCGTCTGTGTCTCGTCTGTCATCTGTGTCTCGTCTGTGTCTCGTCTGTCGTCTGTGTCTCGTCTGTCGTCTGTGTCTCGTCTGTCATCTGTGTCTCGTCGGTCGTATGTGTCTCGTCTGTCGTCTGTGTCTCGTCTGTCGTCTGTGTCTCGTCGGTCGTCTGTGTCTCGTCTGTCGTCTGTGTCTCGTCGGTCGTCTGTGTCTCGTCTGTCATCTGTGTCTCGTCTGTCATCTGTGTCTCGTCTGTCATCTGTGTCTCGTCTGTCATCTGTGTCTCGTCTGTGTCTCGTCTGTCATCTGTGCCTCGTCTGTCGTCTGTGTCTCGTCTGTGTCTCGTCTGTCGTCTGTGTCTCGTCTGTGTCTCGTCTGTCGTCTGTGTCTCGTCTGTCATCTGTGTCTCGTCTGTCGTCTGTGTCTCGTCTGTGTCTCGTCTGTCATCTGTGTCTCGTCTGTCGTCTGTGTCTCGTCTGTCGTCTGTGTCTCGTCTGTCGTCTGTGTCTCGTCTGTCATCTGTGTCTCGTCTGTCATCTGTGTCTCGTCTGTCATCTGTGTCTCGTCTGTCATCTGTGTCTCGTCTGTGTCTCGTCTGTCTTCTGTGTCTAGTCTGTCGTCTGTCTCGTCTGTCGTCTGTGTCTCGTCTGTCGTCTGTGTCTCGTCTGTCATCTGTGTCTCGTCTGTGTCTCGTCTGTCGTCTGTGTCTCGTCTGTCGTCTGTGTCTCGTCTGTCATCTGTGTCTCGTCTGTCGTCTGTGTCTCGTCTGTCGTCTGTGTCTCGTCTGTCATCTGTGTCTCGTCTGTCATCTGTGTCTCGTCTGTGTCTCGTCTGTCATCTGTGTCTCGTCGGTCGTCTGTGTCTCGTCGGTCGTCTGTGTCTCGTCTGTGTCTCGTCTGTCGTCTGTGTCTCGTCGGTCGTCTGTGTCTCGTCGGTCGTCTGTGTCTCGTCTGTGTCTCGTCTGTCGTCTGTGTCTCGTCTGTCATCTGTGTCTCGTCGGTCGTCTGTCTCATCGGTCGTCTGTGTCTCGTCTGTCGTTTGTGTCTCGTCGGTCGTCTGTGTCTCGTCTGTGTCTCGTCTGTCGTCTGTGTCTCGTCTGTCTTCTGTGTCTCGTCTGTCGTCTGTGTCTCGTCTGTCGTCTGTGTCTCGTCTGTCGTCTGTGTCTCGTCTGTGTCTCGTCTGTCATCTGTGTCTCGTCGGTCGTCTGTGTCTCGTCTGTCATCTGTGTCTCGTCTGTCATCTGTGTCTCGTCTGTCATCTGTGTCTCGTCGGTCGTCTGTGTCTCGTCTGTCATCTGTGTCTCGTCTGTCATCTGTGTCTCGTCTGTCGTCTGTCTCGTCGGTCGTCTGTGTCTCGTCTGTCGTCTGTGTCTCGTCGGTCGTCTGTGTCTCGTCTGTGTCTCGTCTGTCGTCTGTGTCTCGTCTGTCTTCTGTGTCTCGTCTGTCATCTGTGTCTCGTCTGTCGTCTGTGTCTCGTCTGTCTTCTGTGTCTCGTTTGTCGTCTGTGTCTCGTCTGTCGTCTGTGTCTCGTCTGTCGTCTGTGTCTAGTCGGTCGTCTGTGTCTCGTCTGTCGTCTGTGTCTCGTCTGTCATCTGTGTCTCGTCTGTGTCTCGTCTGTCGTCTGTGTCTCGTCTGTCGTCTGTGTCTTGTCTGTCTGTGTCTCGTCTGTGTCTCGTCTGTCATCTGTGTCTCGTCTGTCGTCTGTGTCTCGTCTGTGTCTCGTCTGTCATCTGTGTCTCGTCTGTCGTCTGTGTCTCGTCTGTCGTCTGTGTCTCGTCTGTCATCTGTGTCTCGTCTGTGTCTCGTCTGTCATCTGTGTCTCGTCGGTCGTCTGTGTCTCGTCGGTCGTCTGTGTCTCGTCGGTCATCTGTGTCTCGTCTGTCGTCTGTGTCTCGTCTGTCATCTGTGTCTCGTCGGTCGTCTGTGTCTCGTCTGTCATCTGTGTCTCGTCTGTCATCTGTGTCTCGTCTGTCTCATCGGTCGTCTGTGTCTCGTCTGTCGTCTGTGTCTCGTCGGTCGTCTGTGTCTCGTCTGTGTCTCGTCTGTCGTCTGTGTCTCGTCTGTCTTCTGTGTCTCGTCTGTCGTCTGTGTCTCGTCTGTCGTCTGTGTCTCGTCTGTCGTCTGTGTCTCGTCTGTGTCTCGTCTGTCATCTGTGTCTCGTCGGTCGTCTGTGTCTCGTCTGTCATCTGTGTCTCGTCTGTCATCTGTGTCTCGTCTGTCGTCTGTCTCGTCGGTCGTCTGTGTCTCGTCTGTCGTCTGTGTCTCGTCTGTGTCTCGTCTGTCGTCTGTGTCTCGTCTGTCTTCTGTGTCTCGTCTGTCGTCTGTGTCTCGTCTGTCTTCTGTGTCTCGTCTGTCGTCTGTGTCTCGTCTGTCGTCTGTGTCTCGTCTGTCGTCTGTGTCTAGTCGGTCGTCTGTGTCTCGTCTGTCGTCTGTGTCTCGTCTGTCATCTGTGTCTCGTCTGTGTCTCGTCTGTCGTCTGTGTCTCGTCTGTGTCTCGTCTGTCGTCTGTGTCTTGTCTGTCTGTGTCTCGTCTGTGTCTCGTCTGTCGTCTGTGTCTCGTCTGTCGTCTGTGTCTCGTCTGTCATCTGTGTCTCGTCTGTCGTCTGTGTCTCGTCTGTGTCTCGTCTGTCATCTGTGTCTCGTCTGTCGTCTGTGTCTCGTCTGTCATCTGTGTCTCGTCTGTCATCTGTGTCTCGTCTGTCGTCTGTGTCTCGTCTGTCATCTGTGTCTCGTCTGTCATCTGTGTCTCGTCTGTGTCTCGTCTGTCATCTGTGTCTCGTCTGTGTCTCGTCTGTCGTCTGTGTCTCGTCTGTCGTCTGTGTCTCGTCTGTCATCTGTGTCTCGTCGGTCGTATGTGTCTCGTCTGTCGTCTGTGTCTCGTCTGTCGTCTGTGTCTCGTCGGTCGTCTGTGTCTCGTCTGTCGTCTGTGTCTCGTCGGTCGTCTGTGTCTCGTCTGTCATCTGTGTCTCGTCTGTCATCTGTGTCTCGTCTGTCATCTGTGTCTCGTCTGTCATCTGTGTCTCGTCTGTGTCTCGTCTGTCATCTGTGCCTCGTCTGTCGTCTGTGTCTCGTCTGTGTCTCGTCTGTCGTCTGTGTCTCGTCTGTCGTCTGTGTCTCGTCTGTCGTCTGTGTCTCGTCTGTCGTCTGTGTCTCGTCTGTCATCTGTGTCTCGTCTGTCGTCTGTGTCTCGTCTGTCATCTGTGTCTCGTCTGTCATCTGTGTCTCGTCTGTCATCTGTGTCTCGTCTGTCATCTGTGTCTCGTCTGTGTCTCGTCTGTCTTCTGTGTCTAGTGTGTCGTCTGTCTCGTCTGTCGTCTGTGTCTCGTCTGTCGTCTGTGTCTCGTCTGTCATCTGTGTCTCGTCTGTCGTCTGTGTCTCGTCTGTCGTCTGTGTCTCGTCTGTCATCTGTGTCTCGTCTGTCGTCTGTGTCTCGTCTGTCGTCTGTGTCTCGTCTGTCATCTGTGTCTCGTCTGTCATCTGTGTCTCGTCTGTGTCTCGTCTGTCATCTGTGTCTCGTCGGTCGTCTGTGTCTCGTCGGTCGTCTGTGTCTCGTCGGTCATCTGTGTCTCGTCTGTCGTCTGTGTCTCGTCTGTCATCTGTGTCTCGTCGGTCGTCTCTCTCATCGGTCGTCTGTGTCTCGTCTGTCGTCTGTGTCTCGTCTGTCGTCTGTGTCTCGTCTGTCGTCTGTGTCTCGTCTGTCGTCTGTGTCTCGTCTGTCATCTGTGTCTCGTCGGTCGTCTGTGTCTCGTCTGTCGTCTGTGTCTCGTCTGTCGTCTGTGTCTCGTCGGTCGTCTGTGTCTCGTCTGTCGTCTGTGTCTCGTCGGTCGTCTGTGTCTCGTATGTCATCTGTGTCTCGTCTGTCATCTGTGTCTCGTCTGTGTCTCGTCTGTCATCTGTGTCTCGTCGGTCGTCTGTGTCTCGTCTGTCGTCTGTGTCTCGTCTGTCGTCTGTGTCTCGTCTGTCATCTGTGTCTCGTCGGTCGTCTGTGTCTCGTCGGTCGTCTGTGTCTCGTCGGTCGTCTGTGTCTCGTCTGTCGTCTGTGTCTCGTCTGTCGTCTGTGTCTCGTCGGTCGTCTGTGTCTCGTCGGTCGTCTGTGTCTCGTCTGTCGTCTGTGTCTCGTCTGTCGTCTGTGTCTCGTCTGTCGTCTGTGTCTCGTCTGTCGTCTGTGTCTCGTCTGTCATCTGTGTCTCGTCTGTCATCTGTGTCTCGTCTGTCGTCTGTGTCTCGTCTGTCGTCTGTGTCTCGTCTGTCGTCTGTGTCTCGTCTGTCGTCTGTGTATCGTCTGTCGTCTGTGTCTCGTCTGTCATCTGTGTCTCGTCTGTCGTCTGTGTCTCGTCTGTCGTCTGTGTCTCGTCTGTCATCTGTGTCTCGTCTGTCATCTGTGTCTCGTCGGTCGTCTGTGTCTCGTCTGTCGTCTGTGTCTCGTCTGTCGTCTGTGTCTCGTCTGTCGTCTGTGTCTCGTCGGTCGTCTGTGTCTCGTCTGTCGTCTGTGTCTCGTCTGTCGTCTGTGTCTCGTCTGTCGTCTGTGTATCGTCTGTCGTCTGTGTCTCGTCTGTCATCTGTGTCTCGTCTGTCGTCTGTGTCTCGTCTGTCGTCTGTGTCTCGTCTGTCGTCTGTGTCTCGTCTGTCATCTGTGTCTCGTCTGTCATCTGTGTCTCGTCTGTCATCTGTGTCTCGTCTGTCATCTGTGTCTCGTCGGTCATCTGTGTCTCGTCTGTCATCTGTGTCTCGTCTGTGTCTCGTCTGTCATCTGTGTCTCGTCTGTGTCTCGTCTGTCATCTGTGTCTCGTCTGTGTCTCGTCTGTCTTCTGTGTCTCGTCTGTCGTCTGTGTCTCGTCTGTCATCTGTGTCTCGTCTGTGTCTCGTCTGTCGTCTGTGTCTCGTCTGTCATCTGTGTCTCGTCTGTCGTCTGTATCTCGTCTGTCGTCTGTGTCTCGTCTGTCGTCTGTGTCTCGTCTGTCATCTGTGTCTCGTCTGTCATCTGTGCATCGTCTGTCGTCTGTGTCTCGTCTGTCGTCTGTGTCTCGTCTGTCGTCTGTGTCTCGTCTGTCGTCTGTGTCTCGTCTGTCATCTGTGTCTCGTCTGTGTCTCGTCTGTCATCTGTGTCTCGTCTGTCGTCTGTGTCTCGTCTGTCGTCTGTGTCTCGTCTGTCATCTGTGTCTCGTCTGTCATCTGTGTCTCGTCTGTCGTCTGTGTATCGTCTGTCGTCTGTGTCTCGTCTGTCGTCTGTGTCTCGTCTGTCATCTGTGTCTCGTCTGTCGTCTGTGTCTCGTCGGTCGTCTGTGTCTCGTCTGTCGTCTGTGTCTCGTCTGTCGTCTGTGTCTCGTCTGTCATCTGTGTCTCGTCTGTCGTCTGTGTCTCGTCTGTCGTCTGTGTCTCGTCTGTGTCTCGTCTGTCATCTGTGTCTCGTCTGTCGTCTGTGTCTCGTCTTTCATCTGTGTCTCGTCTGTCATCTGTGTCTCGTCTGTCGTCTGTGTCTCGTCTGTGTCTCGTCGGTCATCTGTGTCTCGTCTGTCATCTGTGTCTCGTCTGTCATCTGTGTCTCGTCGGTCATCTGTGTCTCGTCTGTCATCTGTGTCTCGTCTGTGTCTCGTCTGTCATCTGTGTCTCGTCTGTGTCTCGTCTGTCATCTGTGTCTCGTCTGTGTCTCGTCTGTCTTCTGTGTCTCGTCTGTCGTCTGTGTCTCGTCTGTCATCTGTGTCTCGTCTGTGTCTCGTCTGTCGTCTGTGTCTCGTCTGTCATCTGTGTCTCGTCTGTCGTCTGTGTCTCGTCTGTCATCTGTGTCTCGTCGGTCGTCTGTGTCTCGTCTGTGTCTCGTCTGTGTCTCGTCTATCATCTGTGTCTCGTCGGTCGTCTGTGTCTCGTCTGTCATCTGTGTCTCGTCGGTCGTCTGTGTCTCGTCTGTCATCTGTGTCTCGTCGGTCGTCTGTGTCTCGTCTGTGTCTCGTCTGTCATCTGTGTCTCGTCTGTCGTCTGTGTCTCGTCTGTGTCTCGTCGGTCATCTGTGTCTCGTCGGTCATCTGTGTCTCGTCGGTCATCTGTGTCTCGTCTGTCATCTGTGTCTCGTCGGTCATCTGTGTCTCGTCGGTCATCTGTGTCTCGTCTGTCATCTGTGTCTCGTCTGTGTCTCGTCTGTCATCTGTGTCTCGTCTGTGTCTCGTCTGTCATCTGTGTCTCGTCTGTCTTCTGTGTCTCGTCTGTCGTCTGTGTCTCGTCTGTCGTCTGTGCCTCGTCTGTCGTCTGTGTCTCGTCTGTCGTCTGTGTCTCGTCGGTCGTCTGTGTCTCGTCTGTCGTCTGTGTCTCGTCGGTCGTCTGTGTCTCGTCTGTCGTCTGTGTCTCGTCGGTCGTCTGTGTCTCGTCTGTCATCTGTGTCTCGTCTGTCATCTGTGTCTCGTCTGTGTCTCGTCTGTCATCTGTGTCTCGTCTGTGTCTCGTCTGTCGTCTGTGTCTCGTCTGTCGTCTGTGTCTCGTCGGTCGTCTGTGTCTCGTCGGTCGTCTGTGTCTCGTCTGTCGTCTGTGTCTCGTCTGTCGTC
Source organism: Telmatherina bonti (assembly GCF_933228915.1). Classification (NCBI taxonomy): domain Eukaryota; kingdom Metazoa; phylum Chordata; class Actinopteri; order Atheriniformes; family Telmatherinidae; genus Telmatherina; species Telmatherina bonti. The sequence continues at coordinate 3,137,330 of NC_136623.1, read as the reverse complement.
TGTGTCTCGTCGGTCGTCTGTGTCTCGTCTGTCGTCTGTGTCTCGTCGGTCGTCTGTGTCTCGTATGTCATCTGTGTCTCGTCTGTCGTCTGTGTCTCGTCTGTCGTCTGTGTCTCGTCTGTGTCTCGTCTGTCATCTGTGTCTCGTCTGTCGTCTGTGTCTCGTCTGTCATCTGTGTCTCGTCGGTCATCTGTGTCTCGTCTGTCATCTGTGTCTCGTCTGTCATCTGTGTCTCGTCTGTGTCTCGTCTGTCATCTGTGTCTCGTCTGTCATCTGTGTCTCGTCTGTCATCTGTGTCTCGTCTGTGTCTCGTCTGTCATCTGTGTCTCGTCTGTCATCTGTGTCTCGTCTGTGTCTCGTCTGTCTTCTGTGTCTCGTCTGTCGTCTGTGTCTCGTCTGTCATCTGTGTCTCGTCTGTGTCTCGTCTGTCGTCTGTGTCTCGTCTGTCGTCTGTGTCTCGTCGGTCGCCCTGTGTCTCGTCTGTGTCTCGTCTATCATCTGTGTCTCGTCGGTCGTCTGTGTCTCGTCTGTGTCTCGTCTGTGTCTCGTCTGTCATCTGTGTCTCGTCTGTCATCTGTGTCTCGTCTGTCGTCTGTGTCTCGTCTGTGTCTCGTCGGTCATCTGTGTCTCGTCTGTGTCTCGTCGGTCATCTGTGTCTCGTCTGTCATCTGTGTCTCGTCTGTCATCTGTGTCTCGTCTGTCATCTGTGTCTCGTCGGTCATCTGTGTCTCGTCTGTGTCTCGTCGGTCATCTGTGTCTCGTCGGTCGTCTGTGTCTCGTCTGTGTCTCGTCTGTGTCTCGTCTGTCATCTGTGTCTCGTCTGTCATCTGTGTCTCGTCTGTCGTCTGTGTCTCGTCTGTGTCTCGTCGGTCATCTGTGTCTCGTCTGTGTCTCGTCGGTCATCTGTGTCTCGTCTGTCATCTGTGTCTCGTCGGTCATCTGTGTCTCGTCGGTCATCTGTGTCTCGTATGTCATCTGTGTCTCGTCTGTCATCTGTGTCTCGTCTGTGTCTCGTCTGTCATCTGTGTCTCGTCTGTGTCTCGTCTGTCTTCTGTGTCTCGTCTGTCGTCTGTGTCTCGTCTGTCGTCTGTGTCTCGTCTGTCATCTGTGTCTCGTCTGTGTCTCGTCTGTCGTCTGTGTCTCGTCTGTCGTCTGTGTCTCGTCTGTCATCTGTGTCTCGTCGGTCGTCTGTGTCTCGTCTGTCATCTGTGTCTCGTCGGTCGTCTGTGTCTCGTCTGTGTCTCGTCTGTCATCTGTGTCTCGTCTGTCATCTGTGTCTCGTCGGTCGTCTGTGTCTCGTCTGTCATCTGTGTCTCGTCTGTCGTCTGTGTCTCGTCTGTGTCTCGTCTGTCATCTGTGTCTCGTCTGTCGTCTGTGTCTCGTCTGTCATCTGTGTCTCGTCTGTCATCTGTGTCTCGTCTGTCGTCTGTGTCTCGTCTGTCGTCTGTGTCTCGTCTGTCGTCTGTGTCTCGTCTGTCTTCTGTGTCTCGTCGGTCGTCTGTGTCTCGTCTGTCGTCTGTGTCTCGTCTGTGTCTCGTCTGTGTCTCGTCTGTCGTCTGTGTCTCGTCTGTCATCTGTGTCTCGTCTGTCATCTGTGTCTCGTCTGTCGTCTGTGTCTCGTCTGTGTCTCGTCTGTCGTCTGTGTCTCGTCTGTCGTCTGTGCATCGTCTGTCGTCTGTGTCTCGTCTGTCGTCTGTGTCTCGTCTGTCGTCTGTGTCTCGTCTGTCGTCTGTGTCTCGTCTGTCGTCTGTGTCTCGTCTGTCGTCTGTGTCTCGTCTATCATCTGTGTCTCGTCGGTCGTCTGTGTCTCGTCTGTGTCTCGTCTGTCATCTGTGTCTCGTCGGTCGCCCTGTGTCTCGTCTGTGTCTCGTCTGTCATCTGTGTCTCGTCGGTCGTCTGTGTCTCGTCTGTGTCTCGTCTGTCATCTGTGTCTCGTCTGTCATCTGTGTCTCGTCGGTCGTCTGTGTCTCGTCTGTCATCTGTGTCTCGTCTGTCGTCTGTGTCTCGTCTGTCATCTGTGTCTCGTCGGTCGTCTGTGTCTCGTCTGTGTCTCGTCTGTCATCTGTGTCTCGTCTGTCATCTGTGTCTCGTCGGTCGTCTGTGTCTCGTCTGTCATCTGTGTCTCGTCTGTCGTCTGTGTCTCGTCTGTGTCTCGTCTGTCATCTGTGTCTCGTCTGTCGTCTGTGTCTCGTCTGTCATCTGTGTCTCGTCTGTCATCTGTGTCTCGTCTGTCGTCTGTGTCTCGTCTGTCATCTGTGTCTCGTCTGTCGTCTGTCTTCTGTGTCTCGTCGGTCGTCTGTGTCTCGTCTGTCATCTGTGTCTCGTCTGTCATCTGTGTCTCGTCTGTCGTCTGTGTCTCGTCTGTGTCTCGTCTGTCGTCTGTGCATCGTCTGTCGTCTGTGTCTCGTCTGTCGTCTGTGTCTCGTCTGTCGTCTGTGTCTCGTCTGTCGTCTGTGTCTCGTCTGTCGTCTGTGTCTCGTCTGTCATCTGTGTCTCGTCTGTCGTCTGTGTCTCGTCTGTCGTCTGTGTCTCGTCTGTCATCTGTGTCTCGTCTGTCGTCTGTGTCTCGTCTGTCGTCTGTGTCTCGTCTTTCATCTGTGTCTCGTCTGTGTCTCGTCTGTCATCTGTGTCTCGTCTGTCGTCTGTGTCTCGTCTGTCATCTGTGTCTCGTCTGTCATCTGTGTCTCGTCTGTCGTCTGTGTCTCGTCTGTGTCTCGTCGGTCGTCTGTGTCTCGTCTGTCATCTGTGTCTCGTCTGTCATCTGTGTCTCGTCTGTGTCTCGTCTGTCATCTGTGTCTCGTCTGTGTCTCGTCTGTCATCTGTGTCTCGTCTGTCATCTGTGTCTCGTCTGTCTTCTGTGTCTCGTCTGTCGTCTGTGTCTCGTCTGTCATCTGTGTCTCGTCTGTGTCTCGTCTGTCGTCTGTGTCTCGTCTGTCGTCTGTGTCTCGTCTGTCATCTGTGTCTCGTCGGTCGTCTGTGTATCGTCTGTGTCTCGTCTGTCATCTGTGTCTCGTCGGTCGTCTGTGTCTCGTCTGTCATCTGTGTCTCGTCTGTCGTCTGTGTATCGTCTGTGTCTCGTCTGTCATCTGTGTCTCGTCGGTCGTCTGTGTCTCGTCTGTCATCTGTGTCTCGTCTGTGTCTCGTCTGTCATCTGTGTCTCGTCTGTGTCTCGTCTGTCGTCTGTGTCTCGTCTGTCGTCTGTGTCTCGTCTGTCGTCTGTGTGTCGTCTGTGTCTCGTCTGTCGTCTGTGTCTCGTCTGTCGTCTGTGTCTCTTCGGTCGTCTGTGTCTCGTCGGTCGTCTGTGTCTCGTCTGTCGTCTGTGTCTCGTCTGTCGTCTGTGTCTCGTCTGTCATCTGTGTCTCGTCTGTCATCTGTGTCTCGTCGGTCGTCTGTGTCTCGTCTGTCATCTGTGTCTCGTCTGTCGTCTGTGTCTCGTCTATCATCTGTGTCTCGTCGGTCGTCTGTGTCTCGTCTGTGTCTCGTCAGTCATCTGTGTCTCGTCGGTCGTCTGTGTCTCGTCTGTCATCTGTGTCTCGTCTGTCGTCTGTGTCTCGTCTGTGTCTCGTCTGTCATCTGTGTCTCGTCTGTCGTCTGTGTCTCGTCTGTCGTCTGTGTCTCGTCTGTCGTCTGTGTCTCGTCTGTCGTCTGTGTCTCGTCTGTCGTCTGTGTCTCGTCTGTCGTCTGTGTCTCGTCTGTCTTCTGTGCCTCGTCTGTCATCTGTGTCTCGTCTGTCGTCTGTGTCTCGTCTGTCATCTGTGTCTCGTCTGTCGTCTGTGTCTCGTCTGTGTCTCGTCTGTCATCTGTGTCTCGTCTGTCGTCTGTGTCTCGTCTGTCGTCTGTGTCTCGTCTGTCATCTGTGTCTCGTCTGTCATCTGTGTCTCGTCTGTCGTCTGTGTCTCGTCTGTCATCTGTGTCTCGTCTGTGTCTCGTCTGTCATCTGTGTCTCGTCTGTCATCTGTGTCTCGTCTGTCGTCTGTGTCTCGTCTGTCGTCTGTCGTCTGTGTCTCGTCTGTCGTCTGTCTCGTCTGTCGTCTGTGTCTCGTCTGTGTCTCGTCTGTCGTCTGTGTCTCGTCTGTCATCTGTGTCTCGTCTGTGTCTCGTCTGTCGTCTGTGTCTCGTCTGTCGTCTGTGTCTCGTCTGTGTCTCGTCTGTCATCTGTGTCTCGTCTGTCATCTTTGTCTCGTCTGTCGTCTGTGTCTCGTCTGTCGTCTGTGTCTCGTCTGTGTCTCGTCTGTCATCTGTGTCTCGTCGGTCGTCTGTGTCTCGTCGGTCGTGTGTCTCGTCTGTCGTCTGTGTCTCGTCTGTCGTCTGTGTCTCGTCTGTCATCTGTGTCTCGTCGGTCGTCTGTGTCTCGTCTGTCATCTGTGTCTCGTCTGTCATCTGTGTCTCGTCTGTCGTCTGTCTCGTCTGTCGTCTGTGTCTCGTCTGTCGTCTGTGTCTCGTAGGTCGTCTGTGTCTCGTCTGTGTCTCGTCTGTCGTCTGTGTCTCGTCTGTCTTCTGTGTCTCGTCTGTCGTCTGTGTCTCGTCTGTCTTCTGTGTCTCGTCTGTCGTCTGTGTCTCGTCTGTCGTCTGTGTCTAGTCGGTCGTCTGTGTCTCGTCTGTCGTCTGTGTCTCGTCTGTCGTCTGTGTCTCGTCTGTCATCTGTGTCTCGTCTGTGTCTCGTCTGTCGTCTGTGTCTCGTCTGTGTCTCGTCTGTCGTCTGTGTCTCGTCTGTGTCTCGTCTGTCGTCTGTGTCTCGTCTGTGTCTCGTCTGTCGTCTGTGTCTCGTCTGTCGTCTGTGTCTCGTCTGTCATCTGTGTCTCGTCTGTCGTCTGTGTCTCGTCTGTCATCTGTGTCTCGTCTGTCGTCTGTGTCTCGTCTGTCATCTGTGTCTCGTCTGTCATCTGTGTCTCGTCTGTCGTCTGTGTCTCGTCTGTCATCTGTGTCTCGTCTGTCATCTGTGTCTCGTCTGTCATCTGTGTCTCGTCTGTCATCTGTGTCTCGTCTGTGTCTCGTCTGTCTTCTGTGTCTCGTCTGTCGTCTGTCTCGTCTGTCGTCTGTGTCTCGTCTGTGTCTCGTCTGTCGTCTGTGTCTCGTCTGTCATCTGTGTCTCGTCTGTGTCTCGTCTGTCGTCTGTGTCTCGTCTGTCGTCTGTGTCTCGTCTGTGTCTCGTCTGTCATCTGTGTCTCGTCTGTCGTCTGTGTCTCGTCTGTCATCTGTGTCTCGTCTGTCGTCTGTGTCTCGTCTGTCATCTGTGTCTCGTCTGTCATCTGTGTCTCGTCTGTCATCTGTGTCTCGTCTGTCGTCTGTGTCTCGTCTGTCATCTGTGTCTCGTCTGTCATCTGTGTCTCGTCTGTGTCTCGTCTGTCGTCTGTGTCTCGTCTGTCATCTGTGTCTCGTCGGTCGTCTGTGTCTCGTCTGTCATCTGTGTCTCGTCTGTCGTCTGTGTCTCGTCTGTCATCTGTGTCTCGTCTGTCATCTGTGTCTCGTCTGTCGTCTGTGTCTCGTCTGTCATCTGTGTCTCGTCTGTGTCTCGTCTGTCGTCTGTGTCTCGTCGGTCGTCTGTGTCTCGTCGGTCGTCTGTGTCTCGTCGGTCGTCTGTGTCTCGTCTGTCGTCTGTGTCTCGTCTGTCATCTGTGTCTCGTCGGTCGTCTGTGTCTCGTCTGTCATCTGTCTCGTCTGTCATCTGTGTCTCGTCTGTCGTCTGTCTCGTCGGTCGTCTGTGTCTCGTCTGTCGTCTGTGTCTCGTCGGTCGTCTGTGTCTCGTCTGTGTCTCGTCTGTCGTCTGTGTCTCGTCTGTCGTCTGTGTCTCGTCTGTCGTCTGTGTCTCGTCTGTCGTCTGTGTCTCGTCTGTCATCTGTGTCTCGTCGGTCGTCTGTGTCTCGTCTGTCATCTGTGTCTCGTCTGTCATCTGTGTCATCTGTGTCTCGTCTGTCGTCTGTCTCGTCTGTCATCTGTGTCTCGTCTGTGTCTCGTCTGTCGTCTGTGTCTCGTCTGTCGTCTGTGTCTCGTCGGTCGTCTGTGTCTCGTCTGTGTCTCGTCTGTCGTCTGTGTCTCGTCTGTCTTCTGTGTCTCGTCTGTCGTCTGTGTCTCGTCTGTCTTCTGTGTCTCGTCTGTCGTCTGTGTCTCGTCTGTCGTCTGTGTCTCGTCTGTCGTCTGTGTCTAGTCGGTCGTCTGTGTCTCGTCGGTCGTCTGTGTCTCGTCTGTCATCTGTGTCTCGTCTGTGTCTCGTCTGTCGTCTGTGTCTCGTCTGTGTCTCGTCTGTCGTCTGTGTCTCGTCTGTCATCTGTGTCTCGTCTGTCGTCTGTGTCTCGTCTGTGTCTCGTCTGTCATCTGTGTCTCGTCTGTCGTCTGTGTCTCGTCTGTCGTCTGTGTCTCGTCTGTCATCTGTGTCTCGTCTGTCATCTGTGTCTCGTCTGTCATCTGTGTCTCGTCTGTGTCTCGTCTGTCTTCTGTGTCTCGTCTGTCGTCTGTGTCTCGTCTGTCGTCTGTGTCTCGTCTGTCATCTGTGTCTCGTCTGTGTCTCGTCTGTCGTCTGTGTCTCGTCTGTCGTCTGTGTCTCGTCGGTCGTCTGTGTCTCGTCGGTCGTCTGTGTCTCGTCTGTCGTCTGTGTCTCGTCGGTCGTCTGTGTCTCGTCTGTCGTCTGTGTCTCGTCGGTCGTCTGTGTCTCGTCTGTCATCTGTGTCTCGTCTGTCATCTGTGTCTCGTCTGTGTCTCGTCTGTCATCTGTGCCTCGTCTGTCATCTGTGTCTCGTCTGTCATCTGTGTCTCGTCGGTCGTCTGTGTCTCGTCTGTCGTCTGTGTCTCGTCGGTCGTCTGTGTCTCGTCTGTCGTCTGTGTCTCGTCGGTCGTCTGTGTCTCGTCTGTCATCTGTGTCTCGTCTGTCGTCTCTGTCTCGTCTGTCGTCTGTGTCTCGTCTGTCATCTGTGTCTCGTCTGTGTCTCGTCTGTCATCTGTGTCTCGTCTGTGTCTCGTCTGTCGTCTGTGTCTCGTCTGTCGTCTGTGTCTCGTCTGTCATCTGTATCTCGTCTGTCGTCTGTGTCTCGTCTGTCGTCTGTGTCTCGTCTGTCATCTGTGTCTCGTCGGTCGTCTGTGTCTCGTCTGTCGTCTGTGTCTCGTCGGTCGTCTGTGTCTCGTCGGTCGTCTGTGTCTCGTCGGTCGTCTGTGTCTCGTCGGTCGTCTGTGTCTCGTCTGTCATCTGTGTCTCGTCTGTCATCTGTGTCTCGTCTGTGTCTCGTCTGTCATCTGTGCCTCGTCTGTCGTCTGTGTCTCGTCGGTCGTCTGTGTCTCGTCTGTCGTCTTTGTCTCGTCTGTCGTCTGTGTCTCGTCTGTCGTCTGTGTCTCGTCTGTCGTCTGTGTCTCGTCTGTCGTCTGTGTCTCGTCTGTCATCTGTGTCTCGTCTGTCATCTGTGTCTCGTCGGTCGTCTGTGTCTCGTCTGTCATCTGTGTCTCGTCTGTCGTCTGTGTCTCGTCTATCATCTGTGTCTCGTCGGTCGTCTGTGTCTCGTCTGTGTCTCGTCTGTCATCTGTGTCTTGTCGGTCGTCTGTGTCTCGTCTGTCATCTGTGTCTCGTCTGTCGTCTGTGTCTCGTCTGTGTCTCGTCTGTCATCTGTGTCTCGTCTGTCATCTGTGCCTCGTCTGTCATCTGTGTCTCGTCTGTCATCTGTGTCTCGTCTGTGTCTCGTCTTTCGTCTGTGTCTCGTCTGTCATCTGTGTCTCGTCTGTCGTCTGTGTCTCGTCTGTCGTCTGTGTCTCGTCTGTCATCTGTGTCTCGTCTGTCGTCTGTGTCTCGTCTGTCATCTGTGTCTCGTCTGTCGTCTGTGTCTCGTCTGTCATCTGTGTCTCGTCTGTCATCTGTGTCTCGTCTGTCGTCTGTGTCTCGTCTGTCATCTGTGTCTCGTCTGTGTCTCGTCTGTCATCTGTGTCTCGTCTGTCATCTGTGTCTCGTCTGTCATCTGTGTCTCGTCTGTCGTCTGTGTCTCGTCTGTCGTCTGTCGTCTGTGTCTCGTCTGTCGTCTGTCTCGTCTGTCGTCTGTGTCTCGTCTGTGTCTCGTCTGTCGTCTGTGTCTCGTCTGTCATCTGTGTCTCGTCTGTGTCTCGTCTGTCGTCTGTGTCTCGTCTGTCGTCTGTGTCTCGTCTGTGTCTCGTCTGTCATCTGTGTCTCGTCTGTCATCTTTGTCTCGTCTGTCGTCTGTGTCTCGTCTGTCGTCTGTGTCTCGTCTGTCATCTGTGTCTCGTCTGTGTCTCGTCTGTCATCTGTGTCTCGTCGGTCGTCTGTGTCTCGTCGGTCGTCTGTGTCTCGTCGGTCGTGTGTCTCGTCTGTCGTCTGTGTCTCGTCTGTCGTCTGTGTCTCGTCTGTCATCTGTGTCTCGTCGGTCGTCTGTGTCTCGTCTGTCATCTGTGTCTCGTCTGTCATCTGTGTCTCGTCTGTCGTCTGTCTCGTCTGTCGTCTGTGTCTCGTCTGTCGTCTGTGTCTCGTAGGTCGTCTGTGTCTCGTCTGTGTCTCGTCTGTCGTCTGTGTCTCGTCTGTCGTCTGTGTCTCGTCTGTCATCTGTGTCTCGTCTGTGTCTCGTCTGTCTTCTGTGTCTCGTCTGTCGTCTGTGTCTCGTCTGTCGTCTGTGTCTAGTCGGTCGTCTGTGTCTCGTCTGTCGTCTGTCTCGTCTGTCGTCTGTGTCTCGTCTGTCGTCTGTGTCTCGTCTGTCATCTGTGTCTCGTCTGTGTCTCGTCTGTCGTCTGTGTCTCGTCTGTGTCTCGTCTGTCGTCTGTGTCTCGTCTGTGTCTCGTCTGTCGTCTGTGTCTCGTCTGTGTCTCGTCTGTCGTCTGTGTCTCGTCTGTCGTCTGTGTCTCGTCTGTCATCTGTGTCTCGTCTGTCGTCTGTGTCTCGTCTGTCATCTGTGTCTCGTCTGTCGTCTGTGTCTCGTCTGTCATCTGTGTCTCGTCTGTCATCTGTGTCTCGTCTGTCGTCTGTGTCTCGTCTGTCATCTGTGTCTCGTCTGTCATCTGTGTCTCGTCTGTCATCTGTGTCTCGTCTGTCATCTGTGTCTCGTCTGTGTCTCGTCTGTCTTCTGTGTCTCGTCTGTCGTCTGTCTCGTCTGTCGTCTGTGTCTCGTCTGTCGTCTGTGTCTCGTCTGTCATCTGTGTCTCGTCTGTGTCTCGTCTGTCGTCTGTGTCTCGTCTGTCGTCTGTGTCTCGTCTGTCATCTGTGTCTCGTCTGTCGTCTGTGTCTCGTCTGTCGTCTGTGTCTCGTCTGTCATCTGTGTCTCGTCTGTCATCTGTGTCTCGTCTGTCGTCTGTGTCTCGTCTGTCATCTGTGTCTCGTCTGTGTCTCGTCTGTCGTCTGTGTCTCGTCGGTCGTCTGTGTCTCGTCGGTCGTCTGTGTCTCGTCGGTCGTCTGTGTCTCGTCTGTCGTCTGTGTCTCGTCTGTCATCTGTGTCTCGTCGGTCGTCTGTGTCTCGTCTGTCATCTGTGTCTCGTCTGTCATCTGTGTCTCGTCTGTCGTCTGTCTCGTCGGTCGTCTGTGTCTCGTCTGTCGTCTGTGTCTCGTCGGTCGTCTGTGTCTCGTCTGTGTCTCGTCTGTCGTCTGTGTCTCGTCTGTCGTCTGTGTCTCGTCTGTCGTCTGTGTCTCGTCTGTCGTCTGTGTCTCGTCTGTGTCTCGTCTGTCATCTGTGTCTCGTCGGTCGTCTGTGTCTCGTCTGTCATCTGTGTCTCGTCTGTCATCTGTGTCATCTGTGTCTCGTCTGTCGTCTGTCTCGTCTGTCATCTGTGTCTCGTCTGTGTCTCGTCTGTCGTCTGTGTCTCGTCGGTCGTCTGTGTCTCGTCTGTGTCTCGTCTGTCGTCTGTGTCTCGTCTGTCTTCTGTGTCTCGTCTGTCGTCTGTGTCTCGTCTGTCTTCTGTGTCTCGTCTGTCGTCTGTGTCTCGTCTGTCGTCTGTGTCTCGTCTGTCGTCTGTGTCTTGTCGGTCGTCTGTGTCTCGTCGGTCGTCTGTGTCTCGTCTGTCATCTGTGTCTCGTCTGTGTCTCGTCTGTCGTCTGTGTCTCGTCTGTGTCTCGTCTGTCGTCTGTGTCTCGTCTGTCATCTGTGTCTCGTCTGTCGTCTGTGTCTCGTCTGTGTCTCGTCTGTCATCTGTGTCTCGTCTGTCGTCTGTGTCTCGTCTGTCGTCTGTGTCTCGTCTGTCTTCTGTGTCTCGTCTGTCATCTGTGTCTCGTCTGTCATCTGTGTCTCGTCTGTCATCTGTGTCTCGTCTGTGTCTCGTCTGTCTTCTGTGTCTCGTCTGTCGTCTGTGTCTCGTCTGTCGTCTGTGTCTCGTCTGTCATCTGTGTCTCGTCTGTGTCTCGTCTGTCGTCTGTGTCTCGTCTGTCGTCTGTGTCTCGTCGGTCGTCTGTGTCTCGTCGGTCGTCTGTGTCTCGTCTGTCGTCTGTGTCTCGTCGGTCGTCTGTGTCTCGTCTGTCGTCTGTGTCTCGTCTGTCGTCTGTGTCTCGTCGGTCGTCTGTGTCTCGTCGGTCGTCTGTGTCTCGTCTGTCATCTGTGTCTCGTCTGTCATCTGTGTCTCGTCTGTGTCTCGTCTGTCATCTGTGCCTCGTCTGTCATCTGTGTCTCGTCTGTCATCTGTGTCTCGTCGGTCGTCTGTGTCTCGTCTGTCATCTGTATCTCGTCTGTGTCTCGTCTGTCATCTGTGTCTCGTCTGTCATCTGTGTCTCGTCTGTCGTCTGTGTCTCGTCTGTCATCTGTATCTCGTCTGTGTCTCGTCTGTCGTCTGTGTCTCGTCTGTCATCTGTGTCTCGTCGGTCGTCTGTGTCTCGTCTGTCGTCTGTGTCTCGTCGGTCGTCTGTGTCTCGTCGGTCGTCTGTGTCTCGTCGGTCGTCTGTGTCTCGTCGGTCGTCTGTGTCTCGTCTGTCATCTGTGTCTCGTCTGTCATCTGTGTCTCGTCTGTGTCTCGTCTGTCATCTGTGCCTCGTCTGTCGTCTGTGTCTCGTCGGTCGTCTGTGTCTCGTCTGTCGTCTGTGTCTCGTCTGTCGTCTGTGTCTCGTCTGTCGTCTGTGTCTCGTCGGTCGTCTGTGTCTCGTCGGTCGTCTGTGTCTCGTCGGTCGTCTGTGTCTCGTCGGTCGTCTGTGTCTCGTCTGTCGTCTGTGTCTCGTCTGTCGTCTGTGTCTCGTCTGTCGTCTGTGTCTCGTCTGTCGTCTGTGTCTCGTCTGTCATCTGTGTCTCGTCGGTCGTCTGTGTCTCGTCTGTCATCTGTGTCTCGTCTGTCGTCTGTGTCTCGTCTGTCATCTGTGTCTCGTCTGTCGTCTGTCTCGTCGGTCGTCTGTGTCTCGTCTGTCGTCTGTGTCTCGTCGGTCGTCTGTGTCTCGTCTGTCGTCTGTGTCTCGTCTGTCGTCTGTGTCTCGTCTGTCGTCTGTGTCTCGTCTGTCGTCTGTGTCTCGTCTGTGTCTCGTCTGTCATCTGTGTCTTGTCGGTCGTCTGTGTCTCGTCTGTCATCTGTGTCTCGTCTGTCATCTGTGTCATCTGTGTCTCGTCTGTCGTCTGTCTCGTCTGTCATCTGTGCCTCGTCTGTGTCTCGTCTGTCGTCTGTGTCTCGTCTGTCGTCTGTGTCTCGTCGGTCGTCTGTGTCTCGTCTGTGTCTCGTCTGTCGTCTGTGTCTCGTCTGTCTTCTGTGTCTCGTCTGTCGTCTGTGTCTCGTCTGTCTTCTGTGTCTCGTCTGTCGTCTGTGTCTCGTCTGTCGTCTGTGTCTCGTCTGTCGTCTGTGTCTAGTCGGTCGTCTGTGTCTCGTCGGTCGTCTGTGTCTCGTCTGTCATCTGTGTCTCGTCTGTGTCTCGTCTGTCGTCTGTGTCTCGTCTGTGTCTCGTCTGTCGTCTGTGTCTCGTCTGTCATCTGTGTCTCGTCTGTCGTCTGTGTCTCGTCTGTCATCTGTGTCTCGTCTGTCGTCTGTGTCTCGTCTGTGTCTCGTCTGTCATCTGTGTCTCGTCTGTCGTCTGTGTCTCGTCTGTCGTCTGTGTCTCGTCTGTCATCTGTGTCTCGTCTGTCATCTGTGTCTCGTCTGTCATCTGTGTCTCGTCTGTCATCTGTGTCTCGTCTGTGTCTCGTCTGTCTTCTGTGTCTCGTCTGTCGTCTGTGTCTCGTCTGTCGTCTGTGTCTCGTCTGTCATCTGTGTCTCGTCTGTGTCTCGTCTGTCATCTGTGCCTCGTCTGTCGTCTGTGTCTCGTCGGTCGTCTGTGTCTCGTCTGTCGTCTGTGTCTCGTCTGTCGTCTGTGTCTCGTCTGTCATCTGTGTCTCGTCGGTCGTCTGTGTCTCGTCGGTCGTCTGTGTCTCGTCGGTCGTCTGTGTCTCGTCTGTCGTCTGTGTCTCGTCTGTCGTCTGTGTCTCGTCTGTCGTCTGTGTCTCGTCTGTCGTCTGTGTCTCGTCTGTCATCTGTGTCTCGTCGGTCGTCTGTGTCTCGTCTGTCATCTGTGTCTCGTCTGTCGTCTGTGTCTCGTCTGTCATCTGTGTCTCGTCTGTCGTCTGTCTCGTCGGTCGTCTGTGTCTCGTCTGTCGTCTGTGTCTCGTCGGTCGTCTGTGTCTCGTCTGTGTCTCGTCGGTCATCTGTGTCTCGTCTGTGTCTCGTCTGTCATCTGTGTCTCGTCTGTCGTCTGTGTATCGTCTGTCGTCTGTGTCTCGTCTGTCATCTGTGTCTCGTCTGTCGTCTGTGTCTCGTCGGTCGTCTGTGTCTCGTCTGTCGTCTGTGTCTCGTCTGTCATCTGTGTCTCGTCTGTCATCTGTGCATCGTCTGTCGTCTGTGTCTCGTCTGTCATCTGTGTCTCGTCGGTCGTCTGTGTCTCGTCTGTGTCTCGTCTGTCGTCTATGTCTCGTCTGTCATCTGTGTCTCATCTGTCATCTGTGTCTCGTCTGTCGTCTGTGTCTCATCTGTGTCTCGTCTGTCATCTGTGTCTCGTCTGTCATCTGTGTCTCGTCTGTCGTCTGTGTCTCGTCTGTCATCTGTGTCTCGTCTGTCATCTGTGTCTCGTCTGTGTCTCGTCTGTCGTCTGTGTCTCGTCTGTCGTCTGTGTCTCGTCTGTCATCTGTGTCTCGTCTGTGTCTCGTCTGTCGTCTGTGTCTCGTCTGTCGTCTGTGTCTCGTCTGTCGTCTGTGTCTCGTCTGTCATCTGTGTCTCGTCTGTCGTCTGTGTCTCGTCGGTCGTGTGTGTCTCGTCGGTCGTCTGTGTCTCGTCTGTCGTCTGTGTCTCGTCGGTCGTCTGTGTCTCGTCTGTCGTCTGTGTCTCGTCTGTCGTCTGTGTCTCGTCTGTCATCTGTGTCTCGTCGGTCGTCTGTGTCTCGTCGGTCGTCTGTGTCTCGTCGGTCGTCTGTGTCTCGTCGGTCGTCTGTGTCTCGTCTGTCGTCTGTGTCTCGTCTGTCGTCTGTGTCTCGTCTGTCGTCTGTGTCTCGTCTGTCGTCTGTGTCTCGTCGGTCGTCTGTGTCTCGTCGGTCGTCTGTGTCTCGTCGGTCGTCTGTGTCTCGTCTGTCGTCTGTGTCTCGTCTGTCGTCTGTGTCTCGTCTGTCGTCTGTGTCTCGTCTGTCGTCTGTGTCTCGTCTGTCGTCTGTGTCTCGTCTGTCATCTGTGTCTCGTCTGTCGTCTGTGTCTCGTCTGTCATCTGTGTCTCGTCTGTCATCTGTGTCTCGTCTGTCATCTGTGTCTCGTCTGTCGTCTGTGTCTCGTCTGTCATCTGTGTCTCGTCTGTCGTCTGTGTCTCGTCTGTCGTCTGTGTCTCGTCTGTCATCTGTGTCTCGTCTGTCGTCTGTGTCTCGTCGGTCGTCTGTGTCTCGTCGGTCGTCTGTGTCTCGTCTGTCGTCTGTGTCTCGTCTGTCGTCTGTGTCTCGTCTGTCGTCTGTGTCTCGTCTGTCGTCTGTGTCTCGTCTGTCATCTGTGTCTCGTCTGTCGTCTGTGTCTCGTCTGTCGTCTGTGTCTCGTCTGTCGTCTGTGTCTCGTCGGTCGTCTGTGTCTCGTCTGTCATCTGTGTCTCGTCTGTCATCTGTGTCTCGTCTGTCGTCTGTGTCTCGTCTGTCGTCTGTGCCTCGTCTGTCGTCTGTGTCTCGTCTGTCATCTGTGCCTCGTCTGTCGTCTGTGCCTCGTCTGTCGTCTGTGTCTCGTCTGTCATCTGTGCCTCGTCTGTCGTCTGTGTCTCGTCTGTGTCTCGTCTGTCATCTGTGCCTCGTCTGTCGTCTGTGTCTCGTCTGTCGTCTGTGTCTCGTCTGTCGTCTGTGTCTCGTCTGTCGTCTGTGTCTCGTCTGTCGTCTGTGTCTCGTCTGTCATCTGTGCCTCGTCTGTCGTCTGTGTCTCGTCTGTCATCTGTGTCTCGTCTCTCGTCTGTGTCTCGTCTGTCATCTGTGTCTCGTCTGTCGTCTGTGTCTCGTCGGTCGTCTGTGTCTCGTCTGTCGTCTGTGTCTCGTCTGTCGTCTGTGTCTCGTCGGTCGTCTGTGTCTCGTCTGTCGTCTGTGTCTCGTCGGTCGTCTGTGTCTCGTCGGTCGTCTGTGTCTCGTCTGTCGTCTGTGCCTCGTCTGTCGTCTGTGCCTCGTCTGTCGTCTGTGTTTCTCGTCTGTCATCTGTGCCTCGTCTGTCGTCTGTGCCTCGTCTGTCGTCTGTGTCTCGTCTGTCATCTGTGCCTCGTCTGTCGTCTGTGTCTCGTCTGTCATCTGTGTCTCGTCTGTCGTCTGTGTCTCGTCTGTCGTCTGTGTCTCGTCTGTCGTCTGTGTCTCGTCTGTGTCTCGTCTGTCGTCTGTGTCTCGTCGGTCGTCTGTGTCTCGTCGGTCGTCTGTGTCTCGTCTGTCGTCTGTGCCTCGTCTGTCGTCTGTGTCTCGTCTGTCATCTGTGCCTCGTCTGTCGTCTGTGCCTCGTCTGTCATCTGTGTCTCGTCTGTCGTCTGTGTCTCGTCTGTCGTCTGTGTCTCGTCTGTCATCTGTGTCTCGTCTGTCATCTGTGTCTCGTCTGTCGTCTGTGTCTCGTCTGTCATCTGTGTCTCGTCTGTGTCTCGTCTGTCGTCTGTGTCTCGTCGGTCGTCTGTGTCTCGTCGGTCGTCTGTGTCTCGTCGGTCGTCTGTGTCTCGTCTGTCGTCTGTGTCTCGTCTGTCATCTGTGTCTCGTCGGTCGTCTGTGTCTCGTCTGTCATCTGTGTCTCGTCTGTCATCTGTGTCTCGTCTGTCGTCTGTCTCGTCGGTCGTCTGTGTCTCGTCTGTCGTCTGTGTCTCGTCGGTCGTCTGTGTCTCGTCTGTGTCTCGTCTGTCGTCTGTGTCTCGTCTGTCGTCTGTGTCTCGTCTGTCGTCTGTGTCTCGTCTGTCGTCTGTGTCTCGTCTGTCGTCTGTGTCTCGTCTGTGTCTCGTCTGTCATCTGTGTCTCGTCGGTCGTCTGTGTCTCGTCTGTCATCTGTGTCTCGTCTGTCATCTGTGTCATCTGTGTCTCGTCTGTCGTCTGTCTCGTCTGTCATCTGTGTCTCGTCTGTGTCTCGTCTGTCGTCTGTGTCTCGTCGGTCGTCTGTGTCTCGTCTGTGTCTCGTCTGTCGTCTGTGTCTCGTCTGTCTTCTGTGTCTCGTCTGTCGTCTGTGTCTCGTCTGTCTTCTGTGTCTCGTCTGTCGTCTGTGTCTCGTCTGTCGTCTGTGTCTCGTCTGTCGTCTGTGTCTTGTCGGTCGTCTGTGTCTCGTCGGTCGTCTGTGTCTCGTCTGTCATCTGTGTCTCGTCTGTGTCTCGTCTGTCGTCTGTGTCTCGTCTGTGTCTCGTCTGTCGTCTGTGTCTCGTCTGTCATCTGTGTCTCGTCTGTCGTCTGTGTCTCGTCTGTGTCTCGTCTGTCATCTGTGTCTCGTCTGTCGTCTGTGTCTCGTCTGTCGTCTGTGTCTCGTCTGTCTTCTGTGTCTCGTCTGTCATCTGTGTCTCGTCTGTCATCTGTGTCTCGTCTGTCATCTGTGTCTCGTCTGTGTCTCGTCTGTCTTCTGTGTCTCGTCTGTCGTCTGTGTCTCGTCTGTCGTCTGTGTCTCGTCTGTCATCTGTGTCTCGTCTGTGTCTCGTCTGTCGTCTGTGTCTCGTCTGTCGTCTGTGTCTCGTCGGTCGTCTGTGTCTCGTCGGTCGTCTGTGTCTCGTCTGTCGTCTGTGTCTCGTCGGTCGTCTGTGTCTCGTCTGTCGTCTGTGTCTCGTCGGTCGTCTGTGTCTCGTCTGTCATCTGTGTCTCGTCTGTCATCTGTGTCTCGTCTGTGTCTCGTCTGTCATCTGTGCCTCGTCTGTCATCTGTGTCTCGTCTGTCATCTGTGTCTCGTCGGTCGTCTGTGTCTCGTCTGTCATCTGTATCTCGTCTGTGTCTCGTCTGTCATCTGTGTCTCGTCTGTCATCTGTGTCTCGTCTGTCGTCTGTGTCTCGTCTGTCATCTGTATCTCGTCTGTGTCTCGTCTGTCGTCTGTGTCTCGTCTGTCATCTGTGTCTCGTCTGTCGTCTGTGTCTCGTCTGTCATCTGTATCTCGTCTGTGTCTCGTCTGTCATCTGTGTCTCGTCTGTCATCTGTGTCTCGTCTGTCATCTGTGTCTCGTCTGTCGTCTGTGTCTCGTCTGTCATCTGTATCTCGTCTGTGTCTCGTCTGTCATCTGTGTCTCGTCTGTCATCTGTGTCTCGTCTGTCGTCTGTGTCTCGTCTGTCATCTGTATCTCGTCTGTGTCTCGTCTGTCATCTGTGTCTCGTCTGTCATCTGTGTCTCGTCTGTCGTCTGTGTCTCGTCTGTCATCTGTATCTCATCTGTGTCTCGTCGGTCGTCTGTGTCTCGTCTGTGTCTCGTCTGTGTCTCGTCTGTCGTCTGTGTCTCGTCGGTCGTCTGTGTCTCGTCGGTCGTCTGTGTCTCGTCTGTGTCTCGTCTGTCGTCTGTGTCTCGTCGGTCGTCTGTGTCTCGTCGGTCGTCTGTGTCTCGTCGGTCGTCTGTGTCTCGTCGGTCGTCTGTGTCTCGTCTGTCATCTGTGTCTCGTCTGTCATCTGTGTCTCGTCTGTCATCTGTGTCTCGTCTGTGTCTCGTCTGTCATCTGTGCCTCGTCTGTCGTCTGTGTCTCGTCGGTCGTCTGTGTCTCGTCTGTCGTCTGTGTCTCGTCTGTCGTCTGTGTCTCGTCTGTCATCTGTGTCTCGTCGGTCGTCTGTGTCTCGTCGGTCGTCTGTGTCTCGTCGGTCGTCTGTGTCTCGTCGGTCGTCTGTGTCTCGTCTGTCGTCTGTGTCTCGTCTGTCGTCTGTGTCTCGTCTGTCGTCTGTGTCTCGTCTGTCGTCTGTGTCTCGTCTGTCATCTGTGTCTCGTCGGTCGTCTGTGTCTCGTCTGTCATCTGTGTCTCGTCTGTCGTCTGTGTCTCGTCTGTCATCTGTGTCTCGTCTGTCGTCTGTCTCGTCGGTCGTCTGTGTCTCGTCTGTCGTCTGTGTCTCGTCGGTCGTCTGTGTCTCGTCTGTGTCTCGTCTGTCGTCTGTGTCTCGTCTGTCGTCTGTGTCTCGTCTGTCGTCTGTGTCTCGTCTGTCGTCTGTGTCTCGTCTGTGTCTCGTCTGTCATCTGTGTCTCGTCGGTCGTCTGTGTCTCGTCTGTCATCTGTGTCTCGTCTGTCATCTGTGTCATCTGTGTCTCGTCTGTCGTCTGTCTCGTCTGTCATCTGTGCCTCGTCTGTGTCTCGTCTGTCGTCTGTGTCTCGTCTGTCGTCTGTGTCTCGTCGGTCGTCTGTGTCTCGTCTGTGTCTCGTCTGTCGTCTGTGTCTCGTCTGTCTTCTGTGTCTCGTCTGTCGTCTGTGTCTCGTCTGTCTTCTGTGTCTCGTCTGTCGTCTGTGTCTCGTCTGTCGTCTGTGTCTCGTCTGTCGTCTGTGTCTAGTCGGTCGTCTGTGTCTCGTCGGTCGTCTGTGTCTCGTCTGTCATCTGTGTCTCGTCTGTGTCTCGTCTGTCGTCTGTGTCTCGTCTGTGTCTCGTCTGTCGTCTGTGTCTCGTCTGTCATCTGTGTCTCGTCTGTCGTCTGTGTCTCGTCTGTCATCTGTGTCTCGTCTGTCGTCTGTGTCTCGTCTGTGTCTCGTCTGTCATCTGTGTCTCGTCTGTCGTCTGTGTCTCGTCTGTCGTCTGTGTCTCGTCTGTCATCTGTGTCTCGTCTGTCATCTGTGTCTCGTCTGTCATCTGTGTCTCGTCTGTCATCTGTGTCTCGTCTGTGTCTCGTCTGTCTTCTGTGTCTCGTCTGTCGTCTGTGTCTCGTCTGTCGTCTGTGTCTCGTCTGTCATCTGTGTCTCGTCTGTGTCTCGTCTGTCATCTGTGCCTCGTCTGTCGTCTGTGTCTCGTCGGTCGTCTGTATCTCGTCTGTCGTCTGTGTCTCGTCTGTCGTCTGTGTCTCGTCTGTCATCTGTGTCTCGTCGGTCGTTTGTGTCTCGTCGGTCGTCTGTGTCTCGTCGGTCGTCTGTGTCTCGTCTGTCGTCTGTGTCTCGTCTGTCGTCTGTGTCTCGTCTGTCGTCTGTGTCTCGTCTGTCGTCTGTGTCTCGTCTGTCATCTGTGTCTCGTCGGTCGTCTGTGTCTCGTCTGTCATCTGTGTCTCGTCTGTCGTCTGTGTCTCGTCTGTCATCTGTGTCTCGTCTGTCGTCTGTCTCGTCGGTCGTCTGTGTCTCGTCTGTCGTCTGTGTCTCGTCGGTCGTCTGTGTCTCGTCTGTGTCTCGTCGGTCATCTGTGTCTCGTCTGTGTCTCGTCTGTCATCTGTGTCTCGTCTGTCGTCTGTGTATCGTCTGTCGTCTGTGTCTCGTCTGTCATCTGTGTCTCGTCTGTCGTCTGTGTCTCGTCGGTCGTCTGTGTCTCGTCTGTCGTCTGTGTCTCGTCTGTCATCTGTGTCTCGTCTGTCATCTGTGCATCGTCTGTCGTCTGTGTCTCGTCTGTCATCTGTGTCTCGTCGGTCGTCTGTGTCTCGTCTGTGTCTCGTCTGTCGTCTATGTCTCGTCTGTCATCTGTGTCTCATCTGTCATCTGTGTCTCGTCTGTCGTCTGTGTCTCATCTGTGTCTCGTCTGTCATCTGTGTCTCGTCTGTCATCTGTGTCTCGTCTGTCGTCTGTGTCTCGTCTGTCATCTGTGTCTCGTCTGTCATCTGTGTCTCGTCTGTGTCTCGTCTGTCGTCTGTGTCTCGTCTGTCATCTGTGTCTCGTCTGTGTCTCGTCTGTCGTCTGTGTCTCGTCTGTCGTCTGTGTCTCGTCTGTCGTCTGTGTCTCGTCTGTCGTCTGTGTCTCGTCTGTCGTCTGTGTCTCGTCGGTCGTCTGTGTCTCGTCGGTCGTCTGTGTCTCGTCTGTCGTCTGTGTCTCGTCGGTCGTCTGTGTCTCGTCTGTCGTCTGTGTCTCGTCTGTCGTCTGTGTCTCGTCTGTCGTCTGTGTCTCGTCGGTCGTCTGTGTCTCGTCGGTCGTCTGTGTCTCGTCGGTCGTCTGTGTCTCGTCGGTCGTCTGTGTCTCGTCTGTCGTCTGTGTCTCGTCGGTCGTCTGTGTCTCGTCTGTCGTCTGTGTCTCGTCTGTCATCTGTGTCTCGTCTGTCGTCTGTGTCTCGTCTGTCGTCTGTGTCTCGTCTGTCGTCTGTGTCTCGTCTGTCATCTGTGTCTCGTCTGTCGTCTGTGTCTCGTCTGTCATCTGTGTCTCGTCTGTCATCTGTGTCTCGTCTGTCGTCTGTGTCTCGTCTGTCATCTGTGTCTCGTCTGTCGTCTGTGTCTCGTCTGTCGTCTGTGTCTCGTCTGTCATCTGTGTCTCGTCTGTCGTCTGTGTCTCGTCGGTCGTCTGTGTCTCGTCGGTCGTCTGTGTCTCGTCGGTCGTCTGTGTCTCGTCTGTCGTCTGTGTCTCGTCTGTCGTCTGTGTCTCGTCTGTCGTCTGTGTCTCGTCTGTCGTCTGTGTCTCGTCTGTCATCTGTGTCTCGTCTGTCGTCTGTGTCTCGTCTGTCGTCTGTGTCTCGTCTGTCGTCTGTGTCTCGTCGGTCGTCTGTGTCTCGTCTGTCATCTGTGTCTCGTCTGTCATCTGTGTCTCGTCTGTCGTCTGTGTCTCGTCTGTCGTCTGTGCCTCGTCTGTCGTCTGTGTCTCGTCTGTCATCTGTGCCTCGTCTGTCGTCTGTGCCTCGTCTGTCGTCTGTGTCTCGTCTGTCATCTGTGCCTCGTCTGTCGTCTGTGTCTCGTCTGTCGTCTGTGTCTCGTCTGTCGTCTGTGCCTCGTCTGTCGTCTGTGTCTCGTCTGTCATCTGTGTCTCGTCTGTCGTCTGTGTCTCGTCTGTCGTCTGTGTCTCGTCGGTCGTCTGTGTCTCGTCTGTCGTCTGTGTCTCGTCTGTCGTCTGTGCCTCGTCTGTCGTCTGTGCCTCGTCTGTCGTCTGTGTCTCGTCTGTCATCTGTGCCTCGTCTGTCGTCTGTGCCTCGTCTGTCGTCTGTGTCTCGTCTGTCATCTGTGCCTCGTCTGTCGTCTGTGTCTCGTCTGTCATCTGTGTCTCGTCTGTCGTCTGTGTCTCGTCTGTCGTCTGTGTCTCGTCTGTCGTCTGTGTCTCGTCTGTCATCTGTGCCTCGTCTGTCGTCTGTGTCTCGTCTGTCATCTGTGTCTCGTCTCTCGTCTGTGTCTCGTCTGTCATCTGTGTCTCGTCTGTCGTCTGTGTCTCGTCGGTCGTCTGTGTCTCGTCTGTCGTCTGTGTCTCGTCTGTCGTCTGTGTCTCGTCGGTCGTCTGTGTCTCGTCTGTCGTCTGTGTCTCGTCGGTCGTCTGTGTCTCGTCTGTCATCTGTGTCTCGTCTGTCATCTGTGTGTCGTCTGTCATCTGTGTCTCATCTGTGTCTCGTCTGTCGTCTGTGCCTCGTCTGTCGTCTGTGTCTCGTCGGTCGTCTGTGTCTCGTCTGTCGTCTGTGTCTCGTCTGTCGTCTGTGTCTCGTCTGTCGTCTGTGTCTCGTCTGTCATCTGTGTCTCGTCTGTCATCTGTGTCTCGTCGGTCGTCTGTGTCTCGTCGGTCGTCTGTGTCTCGTCGGTCGTCTGTGTCTCGTCGGTCGTCTGTGTCTCGTCTGTCGTCTGTGTCTCGTCTGTCGTCTGTGTCTCGTCTGTCGTCTGTGTCTCGTCTGTCGTCTGTGTCTCGTCGGTCGTCTGTGTCTCGTCGGTCGTCTGTGTCTCGTCGGTCGTCTGTGTCTCGTCGGTCGTCTGTGTCTCGTCTGTCGTCTGTGTCTCGTCTGTCATCTGTGTCTCGTCTGTCGTCTGTGTCTCGTCTGTCGTCTGTGTCTCGTCTGTCATCTGTGTCTCGTCTGTCGTCTGTGTCTCGTCTGTCATCTGTGTCTCGTCTGTCATCTGTGTCTCGTCTGTCATCTGTGTCTCGTCTGTGTCTCGTCTGTCATCTGTGCCTCGTCTGTCGTCTGTGTCTCGTCTGTCATCTGTGTCTCGTCTGTCGTCTGTGTCTCGTCTGTCGTCTGTGTCTCGTCTGTCATCTGTGTCTCGTCTGTCGTCTGTGTCTCGTCGGTCGTCTGTGTCTCGTCTGTCGTCTGTGTCTCGTCTGTCATCTGTGTCTCGTCTGTCATCTGTGCATCGTCTGTCGTCTGTGTCTCGTCTGTCATCTGTGTCTCGTCTGTCGTCTGTGTCTCGTCTGTCGTCTGTGTCTCGTCTGTCGTCTGTGTCTCGTCTGTCATCTGTGTCTCGTCTGTCGTCTGTGTCTCGTCTGTCGTCTGTGTCTCGTCTGTCTTCTGTGTCTCGTCTGTGTCTCGTCGGTCGTCTGTGTCTCGTCTGTCATCTGTGTCTCGTCTGTGTCTCGTCTGTCTTCTGTGTCTCGTCTGTGTCTCGTCTGTCGTCTGTGTCTCGTCGGTCGTCTGTGTCTCGTCTGTCGTCTATGTCTCGTCTGTCATCTGTGTCTCATCTGTCATCTGTGTCTCGTCTGTCATCTGTGTCTCGTCTGTGTCTCATCTGTGTCTCGTCTGTCATCTGTGTCTCGTCTGTCGTCTGTGTCTCATCTGTCATCTGTGTCTCGTCTGTGTCTCGTCTGTGTCTCGTCTGTCTTCTGTGTCTCGTCTGTGTCTCGTCTGTCTTCTGTGTCTCGTCTGTGTCTCGTCTGTCGTCTGTGTCTCGTCTGTCGTCTGTGTCTCGTCTGTGTCTCGTCTGTCTTCTGTGTCTCGTCTGTGTCTCGTCTGTCATCTGTGTCTCGTCTGTGTCTCGTCTGTCTTCTGTGTCTCGTCTGTGTCTCGTCTGTCGTCTGTGTCTCGTCGGTCGTCTGTGTCTCGTCTGTCGTCTATGTCTCGTCTGTCATCTGTGTCTCATCTGTCATCTGTGTCTCGTCTGTCATCTGTGTCTCATCTGTGTCTCGTCTGTGTCTCGTCTGTCGTCTATGTCTCGTCTGTCATCTGTGTCTCATCTGTCATCTGTGTCTCGTCTGTCATCTGTGTCTCGTCTGTGTCTCATCTGTGTCTCGTCTGTCATCTGTGTCTCGTCTGTCGTCTGTGTCTCATCTGTGTCTCGTCTGTCATCTGTGTCTCGTCTGTCGTCTGTGTCTCGTCTGTCATCTGTGTCTCGTCTGTGTCTCGTCTGTCGTCTGTCGTCTGCGTCTCGTCTGTGTCTCGTCTGTCGTCTGTGTCTCGTCGGTCGTCTGTGTCTCGTCTGTCATCTGTGTCTCGTCTGTCATCTGTGTCTCGTCTGTCGTCTGTGTCTCATCTGTGTCTCGTCTGTCGTCTGTGTCTCGTCTGTCATCTGTGTCTCGTCTGTGTCTCGTCTGTCGTCTGCGTCTCGTCTGTGTCTCGTCTGTCGTCTGTGTCTCGTCTGTGTCTCGTCTGTCGTCTGTGTCTCGTCCTTCGTCTGTGTCTCGTCTGTGTCTCGTCTGTCGTCTGTGTCTCGTAGATCGTCTGTGTCTCGTCTGTCATCTGTATCTCGTCTGTGTCTCGTCTGTCATCTGTGTCTCGTCTGTCGTCTGTGTCTCGTCTGTCATCTGTGTCTCGTCTGTGTCTCGTCTGTCATCTGTGTCTCGTCTGTGTCTCGTCTGTCATCTGTGTCTCGTCTGTGTCTCGTCTGTCGTCTGTGTCTCGTCTGTGTCTCGTCTGTCGTCTGTGTCTCGTCTGTGTCTCGTCTGTCATCTGTGTCTCGTCTGTGTCTCGTCTGTGTCTCGTCTGTCATCTGTGTCTCGTCTGTCATCTGTGTCTCGTCGGTCGTCTGTGTCTCGTCTGTCGTCTGTGTCTCGTCGGTCGTCTGTGTCTCGTCGGTCGTCTGTGTCTCGTCTGTCGTCTGTGCCTCGTCTGTCGTCTGTGCCTCGTCTGTCGTCTGTGTCTCGTCTGTCATCTGTGCCTCGTCTGTCGTCTGTGCCTCGTCTGTCGTCTGTGTCTCGTCTGTCATCTGTGCCTCGTCTGTCGTCTGTGTCTCGTCTGTCATCTGTGTCTCGTCTGTCGTCTGTGTCTCGTCTGTCGTCTGTGTCTCGTCTGTCGTCTGTGTCTCGTCTGTCATCTGTGTCTCGTCTGTCGTCTGTGTCTCGTCTGTCATCTGTGTCTCGTCTCTCGTCTGTGTCTCGTCTGTCATCTGTGTCTCGTCTGTCGTCTGTGTCTCGTCGGTCGTCTGTGTCTCGTCTGTCGTCTGTGTCTCGTCTGTCGTCTGTGTCTCGTCTGTCGTCTGTGTCTCGTCTGTCATCTGTGTCTCGTCTCTCGTCTGTGTCTCGTCTGTCATCTGTGTCTCGTCTGTCGTCTGTGTCTCGTCGGTCGTCTGTGTCTCGTCTGTCGTCTGTGTCTCGTCTGTCGTCTGTGTCTCGTCGGTCGTCTGTGTCTCGTCTGTCGTCTGTGTCTCGTCGGTCGTCTGTGTCTCGTCTGTCATCTGTGTCTCGTCTGTCATCTGTGTCTCGTCTGTCATCTGTGTCTCATCTGTGTCTCGTCTGTCATCTGTGCCTCGTCTGTCGTCTGTGTCTCGTCGGTCGTCTGTGTCTCGTCTGTCGTCTGTGTCTCGTCTGTCGTCTGTGTCTCGTCTGTCGTCTGTGTCTCGTCTGTCGTCTGTGTCTCGTCGGTCGTCTGTGTCTCGTCGGTCGTCTGTGTCTCGTCGGTCGTCTGTGTCTCGTCGGTCGTCTGTGTCTCGTCTGTCGTCTGTGTCTCGTCTGTCGTCTGTGTCTCGTCTGTCGTCTGTGTCTCGTCTGTCGTCTGTGTCTCGTCTGTCGTCTGTGTCTCGTCGGTCGTCTGTGTCTCGTCGGTCGTCTGTGTCTCGTCGGTCGTCTGTGTCTCGTCGGTCGTCTGTGTCTCGTCTGTCGTCTGTGTCTCGTCTGTCGTCTGTGTCTCGTCTGTCGTCTGTGTCTCGTCTGTCATCTGTGTCTCGTCTGTCGTCTGTGTCTCGTCTGTCGTCTGTGTCTCGTCTGTCGTCTGTGTCTCGTCGGTCGTCTGTGTCTCGTCGGTCGTCTGTGTCTCGTCGGTCGTCTGTGTCTCGTCGGTCGTCTGTGTCTCGTCTGTCGTCTGTGTCTCGTCTGTCATCTGTGTCTCGTCGGTCGTCTGTGTCTCGTCTGTCGTCTGTGTCTCGTCTGTCATCTGTGTCTCGTCTGTCGTCTGTGTCTCGTCTGTCATCTGTGTCTCGTCTGTCGTCTGTGTCTCGTCTGTCGTCTGTGTCTCGTCTGTCGTCTGTGTCTCGTCTGTCATCTGTGTCTCGTCTGTGTCTCGTCTGTGTCTCGTCTGTCTTCTGTGTCTCGTCTGTGTCTCGTCTGTCTTCTGTGTCTCGTCTGTGTCTCGTCTGTCGTCTGTGTCTCGTCTGTCGTCTGTGTCTCATCTGTCATCTGTGTCTCGTCTGTGTCTCGTCTGTGTCTCGTCTGTCTTCTGTGTCTCGTCTGTGTCTCGTCTGTCTTCTGTGTCTCGTCTGTGTCTCGTCTGTCATCTGTGTCTCGTCTGTGTCTCGTCTGTCTTCTGTGTCTCGTCTGTGTCTCGTCTGTCGTCTGTGTCTCGTCGGTCGTCTGTGTCTCGTCTGTCGTCTATGTCTCGTCTGTCATCTGTGTCTCATCTGTCATCTGTGTCTCGTCTGTCATCTGTGTCTCATCTGTGTCTCGTCTGTGTCTCGTCTGTCGTCTATGTCTCGTCTGTCATCTGTGTCTCATCTGTCATCTGTGTCTCGTCTGTCATCTGTGTCTCGTCTGTGTCTCATCTGTGTCTCGTCTGTCATCTGTGTCTCGTCTGTCGTCTGTGTCTCATCTGTGTCTCGTCTGTCATCTGTGTCTCGTCTGTCGTCTGTGTCTCGTCTGTCATCTGTGTCTCGTCTGTGTCTCGTCTGTCGTCTGTCGTCTGCGTCTCGTCTGTGTCTCGTCTGTCGTCTGTGTCTCGTCGGTCGTCTGTGTCTCGTCTGTCATCTGTGTCTCGTCTGTCATCTGTGTCTCGTCTGTCGTCTGTGTCTCATCTGTGTCTCGTCTGTCGTCTGTGTCTCGTCTGTCATCTGTGTCTCGTCTGTGTCTCGTCTGTCGTCTGCGTCTCGTCTGTGTCTCGTCTGTCGTCTGTGTCTCGTCTGTGTCTCGTCTGTCGTCTGTGTCTCGTCCTTCGTCTGTGTCTCGTCTGTGTCTCGTCTGTCGTCTGTGTCTCGTAGATCGTCTGTGTCTCGTCTGTCATCTGTATCTCGTCTGTGTCTCGTCTGTCATCTGTGTCTCGTCTGTCGTCTGTGTCTCGTCTGTCATCTGTGTCTCGTCTGTGTCTCGTCTGTCATCTGTGTCTCGTCTGTGTCTCGTCTGTCATCTGTGTCTCGTCTGTCGTCTCTGTCTCGTCTGTCATCTGTGTCTCGTCTGTGTCTCGTCTGTCATCTGTGTCTCGTCTGTGTCTCGTCTGTCATCTGTGTCTCGTCTGTGTCTCGTCTGTCGTCTGTGTCTCGTCTGTGTCTCGTCTGTCATCTGTGTCTCGTCTGTCATCTGTGTCTCGTCTGTCGTCTGTGTCTCGTCGGTCGTCTGTGTCTCGTCGGTCGTCTGTGTCTCGTCTGTCGTCTGTGCCTCGTCTGTCGTCTGTGCCTCGTCTGTCGTCTGTGTCTCGTCTGTCATCTGTGCCTCGTCTGTCGTCTGTGCCTCGTCTGTCGTCTGTGTCTCGTCTGTCATCTGTGCCTCGTCTGTCGTCTGTGTCTCGTCTGTCATCTGTGTCTCGTCTGTCGTCTGTGTCTCGTCTGTCGTCTGTGTCTCGTCTGTCGTCTGTGTCTCGTCTGTCATCTGTGCCTCGTCTGTCGTCTGTGTCTCGTCTGTCATCTGTGTCTCGTCTCTCGTCTGTGTCTCGTCTGTCATCTGTGTCTCGTCTGTCGTCTGTGTCTCGTCGGTCGTCTGTGTCTCGTCTGTCGTCTGTGTCTCGTCTGT
This sequence comes from Telmatherina bonti, assembly GCF_933228915.1. Classification (NCBI taxonomy): domain Eukaryota; kingdom Metazoa; phylum Chordata; class Actinopteri; order Atheriniformes; family Telmatherinidae; genus Telmatherina; species Telmatherina bonti. Next base: position 3,111,129 of record NC_136623.1, on the reverse strand, counting down.
CGTCTGTGTCTCGTCGGTCGTCTGTGTCTCGTCTGTCGTCTGTGTCTCGTCGGTCGTCTGTGTCTCGTCTGTCATCTGTGTCTCGTCTGTCATCTGTGTCTCGTCTGTCATCTGTGTCTCATCTGTGTCTCGTCTGTCATCTGTGCCTCGTCTGTCGTCTGTGCCTCGTCTGTCGTCTGTGTCTCGTCGGTCGTCTGTGTCTCGTCTGTCGTCTGTGTCTCGTCTGTCGTCTGTGTCTCGTCTGTCGTCTGTGTCTCGTCTGTCGTCTGTGTCTCGTCGGTCGTCTGTGTCTCGTCGGTCGTCTGTGTCTCGTCGGTCGTCTGTGTCTCGTCGGTCGTCTGTGTCTCGTCTGTCGTCTGTGTCTCGTCTGTCGTCTGTGTCTCGTCTGTCGTCTGTGTCTCGTCTGTCGTCTGTGTCTCGTCTGTCGTCTGTGTCTCGTCGGTCGTCTGTGTCTCGTCGGTCGTCTGTGTCTCGTCGGTCGTCTGTGTCTCGTCGGTCGTCTGTGTCTCGTCTGTCGTCTGTGTCTCGTCTGTCATCTGTGTCTCGTCTGTCGTCTGTGTCTCGTCTGTCGTCTGTGTCTCGTCTGTCGTCTGTGTCTCGTCTGTCATCTGTGTCTCGTCTGTCGTCTGTGTCTCGTCTGTCATCTGTGTCTCGTCTGTCATCTGTGTCTCGTCTGTGTCTCGTCTGTCATCTGTGCCTCGTCTGTCGTCTGTGTCTCGTCTGTCATCTGTGTCTCGTCTGTCATCTGTGTCTCGTCTGTCGTCTGTGTCTCGTCTGTCGTCTGTGTCTCGTCTGTCATCTGTGTCTCGTCTGTCGTCTGTGTCTCGTCGGTCGTCTGTGTCTCGTCTGTCGTCTGTGTCTCGTCTGTCATCTGTGTCTCGTCTGTCATCTGTGCATCGTCTGTCGTCTGTGTCTCGTCTGTCATCTGTGTCTCGTCTGTCGTCTGTGTCTCGTCTGTCGTCTGTGTCTCGTCTGTCGTCTGTGTCTCGTCTGTCATCTGTGTCTCGTCTGTCGTCTGTGTCTCGTCTGTCGTCTGTGTCTCGTCTGTCTTCTGTGTCTCGTCTGTGTCTCGTCGGTCATCTGTGTCTCGTCTGTCATCTGTGTCTCGTCTGTGTCTCGTCTGTCGTCTGTGTCTCGTCTGTCGTCTGTGTCTCGTCGGTCGTCTGTGTCTCGTCTGTGTCTCGTCTGTCGTCTATGTCTCGTCTGTCATCTGTGTCTCATCTGTCATCTGTGTCTCGTCTGTCATCTGTGTCTCGTCTGTGTCTCATCTGTGTCTCGTCTGTCATCTGTGTCTCGTCTGTCGTCTGTGTCTCATCTGTGTCTCGTCTGTCATCTGTGTCTCGTCTGTCGTCTGTGTCTCGTCTGTCATCTGTGTCTCGTCTGTGTCTCGTCTGTCGTCTGTCGTCTGCGTCTCGTCTGTGTCTCGTCTGTCGTCTGTGTCTCGTCGGTCGTCTGTGTCTCGTCTGTCATCTGTGTCTCGTCTGTCATCTGTGTCTCGTCTGTCGTCTGTGTCTCATCTGTGTCTCGTCTGTCGTCTGTGTCTCGTCTGTCATCTGTGTCTCGTCTGTCATCTGTGTCTCGTCTGTGTCTCGTCTGTCGTCTGTGTCTCGTCTGTGTCTCGTCTGTCGTCTGTGTCTCGTCCTTCGTCTGTGTCTCGTCTGTGTCTCGTCTGTCGTCTGTGTCTCGTAGATCGTCTGTGTCTCGTCTGTCATCTGTATCTCGTCTGTGTCTCGTCTGTCGTCTGTGTCTCGTCTGTCATCTGTGTCTCGTCTGTCATCTGTGTCTCGTCTGTCGTCTGTGTCTCGTCTGTCGTCTGTGTCTCGTCGGTCGTCTGTGTCTCGTCTGTCATCTGTGTCTCGTCTGTCATCTGTGTCTCGTCTGTCGTCTGTGTCTCATCTGTGTCTCGTCTGTCGTCTGTGTCTCGTCTGTCATCTGTGTCTCGTCTGTCATCTGTGTCTCGTCTGTGTCTCGTCTGTCATCTGTATCTCGTCTGTGTCTCGTCGGTCGTCTGTGTCTCGTCTGTCATCTGTGTCTCGTCTGTCATCTGTGTCTCGTCTGTCGTCTGTGTCTCGTCTGTCATCTGTGTCTCGTCTGTGTCTCGTCTGTCATCTGTGTCTCGTCTGTGTCTCGTCTGTCATCTGTGTCTCGTCTGTCGTCTCTGTCTCGTCTGTCATCTGTGTCTCGTCTGTGTCTCGTCTGTCATCTGTGTCTCGTCTGTGTCTCGTCTGTCATCTGTGTCTCGTCTGTGTCTCGTCTGTCGTCTGTGTCTCGTCTGTGTCTCGTCTGTCATCTGTGTCTCGTCTGTCATCTGTGTCTCGTCTGTGTCTCGTCTGTCGTCTCTGTCTCGTCTGTCATCTGTGTCTCGTCTGTCGTCTCTGTCTCGTCTGTGTCTCGTCTGTCGTCTGTGTCTCGTCTGTCGTCTGTGTCTCGTCTGTCATCTGTGTCTCGTCTGTGTCTCGTCTGTCATCTGTGTCTCGTCTGTCATCTGTGTCTCGTCTGTCGTCTGTGTCTCCTCTGTCGTCTGTGTCTCGTCTGTCGTCTGTGTCTCGTCTGTGATCTGTGTCTCGTCTGTGTCTCGTCGGTCGTCTGTGTCTCGTCTGTCGTCTGTGTCTCGTCTGTCATCTAAGTCTCGTCTGTCATCTGTGTCTCGTCTGTGTCTCGTCGGTCGTCTGTGTCTCGTCTGTCGTCTGTGTCTCGTCGGTCGTCTGTGTCTCGTCTGTCATCTGTGTCTCGTCTGTCGTCTGTGTCTCGTCTGTCGTCTGTGTCTCGTCTGTCATCTGTGTCTCGTCTGTGTCTCGTCGGTCGTCTGTGTCTCGTCTGTCATCTGTGTCTCGTCTGTCGTCTGTGTCTCGTCGGTCGTCTGTGTCTCGTCTGTCATCTGTGTCTCGTCTGTCGTCTGTGTCTCGTCTGTCGTCTGTGTCTCGTCTGTCATCTGTGTCTCGTCTGTGTCTCGTCTGTCATCTGTGTCTCGTCTGTCATCTGTGTCTCGTCGGTCGTCTGTGTCTCGTCTGTCGTCTGTGTCTCGTCTGTGTCTCGTCTGTCATCTGTGTCTCGTCTGTGTCTCGTCTGTCGTCTGTGTCTCGTCTGTGTCTCGTCTGTGTCTCGTCGGTCATCTGTGTCTCGTCTGTCGTCTGTGTCTCATCTGTGTCTCGTCTGTCGTCTGTGTCTCGTCTGTCATCTGTGTCTCGTCTGTCATCTGTGTCTCGTCTGTCGTCTGTGTCTCTTCTGTCGTCTGTGTCTCGTCTGTCGTCTGTGTCTCGTCGGTCGTCTGTGTCTCGTCTGTCGTCTGTGTCTCGTCTGTGTCTCGTCTGTCATCTGTGTCTCGTCTGTGTCTCGTCTGTCGTCTGTGTCTCGTCTGTGTCTCGTCTGTGTCTCGTCGGTCATCTGTGTCTCGTCTGTCGTCTGTGTCTCATCTGTGTCTCGTCTGTCGTCTGTGTCTCGTCTGTCATCTGTGTCTCGTCTGTCATCTGTGTCTCGTCTGTCGTCTGTGTCTCGTCTGTCGTCTGTGTCTCGTCTGTGATCTGTGTCTCGTCTGTGTCTCGTCGGTCGTCTGTGTCTCGTCTGTCGTCTGTGTCTCGTCTGTCATCTAAGTCTCGTCTGTCATCTGTGTCTCGTCTGTGTCTCGTCGGTCGTCTGTGTCTCGTCTGTCGTCTGTGTCTCGTCGGTCGTCTGTGTCTCGTCTGTCATCTGTGTCTCGTCTGTCGTCTGTGTCTCGTCTGTCGTCTGTGTCTCGTCTGTCATCTGTGTCTCGTCTGTCATCTGTGTCTCGTCTGTGTCTCGTCGGTCGTCTGTGTCTCGTCTGTCATCTGTGTCTCGTCGGTCGTCTGTGTCTCGTCTGTGTCTCGTCGGTCGTCTGTGTCTCGTCTGTCGTCTGTGTCTCGTCGGTCGTCTGTGTCTCGTCTGTCGTCTGTGTCTCGTCTGTGTCTCGTCTGTCATCTGTGTCTCGTCTGTGTCTCGTCTGTCGTCTGTGTCTCGTCTGTGTCTCGTCGGTCATCTGTGTCTCGTCTGTCGTCTGTGTCTCATCTGTGTCTCGTCTGTCGTCTGTGTCTCGTCTGTCATCTGTGTCTCGTCTGTCATCTGTGTCTCGTCTGTCGTCTGTGTCTCTTCTGTCGTCTGTGTCTCGTCTGTCGTCTGTGTCTCGTCTGTCGTCTGTGTCTCGTCTGTCATCTGTGTCTCTTCTGTCGTCTGTGTCTCGTCTGTCGTCTGTGTCTCGTCTGTCGTCTGTGTCTCGTCTGTCGTCTGTGTCTCGTCTGTCGTCTGTGTCTCGTCTGTCGTCTGTGTCTCGTCGTCATCTGTGTCTCGTCTGTGTCTCGTCTGTCATCTGTGTCTCGTCTGTCATCTGTGTCTCGTCGGTCATCTGTGTCTCGTCTGTCATCTGTGTCTCGTCTGTGTCTCGTCTGTGTATTGTCTGTCATCTGTGTCTCGTCTGTCGTCTGCGTCTCGTCTGTCGTCTGTGTCTCGTCTGTCGTCTGTGTCTCGTCTGTCGTCTGTGTCTCGTCTGTCGTCTGTGTCTCGTCTGTGTCTCGTCTGTGTCTCGTCTGTGTCTCGTCGGTCGTCTGTGTCTCGTCGGTCGTCTGTGTCTCGTCTGTGTCTCGTCTGTCATCTGTGTCTCGTCTGTGTCTCGTCTGTCATCTGTGTCTCGTCTGTCGTCTGTGTCTCGTCTGTCATCTGTGTCTCGTCTGTGTCTCGTCTGTGTCTCGTCTGTGTCTCGTCTGTCATCTGTGTCTCGTCTGTGTCTCGTCGGTCGTCTGTGTCTCGTCTGTCGTCTGTGTCTCGTCTGTGTCTCGTCGGTCGTCTGTGTCTCGTCTGTCGTCTGTGTCTCGTCTGTCATCTGTGTCTCGTCTGTCGTCTGTGTCTCGTCTGTGTCTCGTCTGTGTCTCGTCGGTCATCTGTGTCTCGTCTGTCGTCTGTGTCTCATCTGTGTCTCGTCTGTCGTCTGTGTCTCGTCTGTCATCTGTGTCTCGTCTGTCATCTGTGTCTCGTCTGTCGTCTGTGTCTCGTCTGTCGTCTGTGTCTCATCTGTGTCTCGTCTGTCGTCTGTGTCTCGTCTGTCATCTGTGTCTCGTCTGTCATCTGTGTCTCGTCTGTCGTCTGTGTCTCTTCTGTCGTCTGTGTCTCGTCTGTCGTCTGTGTCTCGTCTGTCGTCTGTGTCTCGTCTGTGTCTCGTCTGTCGTCTGTGTCTCGTCTGTCGTCTGTGTCTCGTCTGTCGTCTGTGTCTCGTCGTCATCTGTGTCTCGTCTGTGTCTCGTCTGTCATCTGTGTCTCGTCTGTCATCTGTGTCTCGTCGGTCATCTGTGTCTCGTCTGTGTCTCGTCTGTGTATTGTCTGTCATCTGTGTCTCGTCTGTCGTCTGCGTCTCGTCTGTCGTCTGTGTCTCGTCTGTCGTCTGTGTCTCGTCTGTCGTCTGTGTCTCGTCTGTGTCTCGTCTGTCGTCTGTGTCTCGTCTGTCATCTGTGTCTCGTCTGTGTCTCGTCTGTGTCTCGTCGGTCGTCTGTGTCTCGTCGGTCGTCTGTGTCTCGTCTGTGTCTCGTCTGTCATCTGTGTCTCGTCTGTGTCTCGTCTGTCATCTGTGTCTCGTCTGTCGTCTGTGTCTCGTCTGTCATCTGTGTCTCGTCTGTGTCTCGTCTGTGTCTCGTCTGTCATCTGTGTCTCGTCTGTGTCTCGTCGGTCGTCTGTGTCTCGTCTGTCGTCTGTGTCTCGTCTGTCATCTGTGTCTCGTCTGTCATCTGTGTCTCGTCTGTCGTCTGTGTCTCGTCTGTGTCTCGTCTGTGTCTCGTCGGTCATCTGTGTCTCGTCTGTCGTCTGTGTCTCGTCTGTGTCTCGTCTGTGTCTCGTCGGTCATCTGTGTCTCGTCTGTCGTCTGTGTCTCATCTGTGTCTCGTCTGTCGTCTGTGTCTCGTCTGTCATCTGTGTCTCGTCTGTGTCTCGTCTGTGTCTCGTCTGTCGTCTGTGTCTCGTCTGTGTCTCTTCTGTCGTCTGTGTCTCGTCTGTCGTCTGTGTCTCGTCTGTCGTCTGTGTCTCGTCTGTCGTCTGTGTCTCGTCTGTCGTCTGTGTCTCGTCTGTCGTCTGTGTCTCGTCTGTGTCTCGTCTGTCGTCTGTGTCTCGTCTGTCGTCTGTGTCTCGTCTGTCGTCTGTGTCTCGTCTGTCGTCTGTGTCTCGTCTGTCGTCTGTGTCTCGTCTGTGTCTCGTCTGTCGTCTGTGTCTCGTCTGTCTTCTGTGTCTCGTCTGTCGTCTGTGTCTCGTCTGTCGTCTGTGTCTCTTCTGTCGTCTGTGTCTCGTCTGTCGTCTGTGTCTCGTCTGTCGTCTGTGTCTCGTCTGTCGTCTGTGTCTCGTCTGTCGTCTGTGTCTCGTCTGTGTCTCGTCTGTCGTCTGTGTCTCGTCTGTCGTCTGTGTCTCGTCTGTCGTCTGTGTCTCGTCTTTCGTCTGTGTCTCGTCTGTCGTCTGTGTCTCGTCTGTCATCTGTGTCTCGTCTGTGTCTCGTCTGTGTCTCGTCTGTCGTCTGTGTCTCGTCTGTCGTCTGTGTCTCGTCTGTCGTCTGTGTCTCGTCTGTCGTCTGTGTCTCGTCTGTCATCTGTGCATCGTCTGTCGTCTGTGTCTCGTCTGTCATCTGTGTCTCGTCTGTCTTCTGTGTCTCGTCTGTCTTCTGTGTCTCGTCTGTGTCTCGTCGGTCGTCTGTGTCTCGTCGGTCGTCTGTGTCTCGTCTGTCGTATGTGTCTCGTCTGTCGTCTGTGTCTCGTCGGTCGTCTGTGTCTCGTCTGTGTCTCGTCTGTCGTCTATGTCTCGTCTGTCATCTGTGTCTCATCTGTCATCTGTGTCTCGTCTGTCGTCTGTGTCTCATCTGTGTCTCGTCTGTCATCTGTGTCTCGTCTGTCATCTGTGTCTCGTCTGTCGTCTGTGTCTCGTCTGTCATCTGTGTCTCGTCTGTCATCTGTGTCTCGTCTGTCGTCTGTGTCTCGTCTGTCATCTGTGTCTCGTCTGTCGTCTGTGTCTCGTCTGTCATCTGTGTCTCGTCTGTCGTCTGTGTCTCGTCTGTCATCTGTGTCTCGTCTGTCATCTGTGTCTCGTCTGTCGTCTGTGTCTCGTCTGTCATCTGTGTCTCGTCTGTCGTCTGTGTCTCGTCTGTCATCTGTGTCTCGTCTGTCGTCTGTGTCTCGTCTGTCATCTGTGTCTCGTCTGTCGTCTGTGTCTCGTCTGTCGTCTGTGTCTCGTCTGTGTCTCGTCTGTCATCTGTGTCTCGTCTGTGTCTCGTCTGTCGTCTGTGTCTCGTCTGTCGTCTGTGTCTCGTCTGTGTCTCGTCTGTCATCTGTGTCTCGTCTGTGTCTCGTCTGTCGTCTGTGTCTCGTCTGTGTCTCGTCTGTCGTCTGTGTCTCGTCTGTCGTCTGTGTCTCGTCTGTCATCTGTGTCTCGTCGGTCGTCTGTGTCTCGTCTGTCGTCTGTGTCTCGTCTGTCGTCTGTGTCTCGTCTGTCGTCTGTGTCTCGTCTGTGTCTCGTCTGTCGTCTGTGTCTCGTCTGTCATCTGTGTCTCGTCGGTCGTCTGTGTCTCGTCTGTCGTCTGTGTCTCGTCTGTCGTCTGTGTCTCGTCTGTCGTCTGTGTCTCGTCTGTCGTCTGTGTCTCGTCTGTGTCTCGTCTGTCGTCTGTGTCTCGTCTGTCGTCTGTGTCTCGTCTGTCGTCTGTGTCTCGTCTGTCGTCTGTGTCTCGTCTGTCGTCTGTGTCTCGTCTGTCGTCTGTGTCTCGTCTGTCATCTGTGTCTCGTCTGTGTCTCGTCTGTCATCAGTGCCTCGTCTGTCGTCTGTGTCTCGTCTGTCGTCTGTGTCTCGTCTGTCGTCTGTGTCTCGTCGGTCGTCTGTGTCTCGTCGGTCGTCTGTGTCTCGTCTGTCGTCTGTGTCTCGTCTGTCATCTGTGTCTCGTCTGTCATCTGTGCATCGTCTGTCGTCTGTGTCTCGTCTGTCGTCTGTGTCTCGTCTGTCGTCTGTGTCTCGTCTGTCGTCTGTGTCTCGTCTGTCTTCTGTGTCTCGTCTGTGTCTCGTCGGTCGTCTGTGTCTCGTCGGTCGTCTGTGTCTCGTCTGTCGTATGTGTCTCGTCTGTCGTCTGTGTCTCGTCGGTCGTCTGTGTCTCGTCTGTGTCTCGTCTGTCGTCTATGTCTCGTCTGTCATCTGTGTCTCATCTGTCATCTGTGTCTCGTCTGTCGTCTGTGTCTCGTCTGTCATCTGTGTCTCGTCTGTGTCTCGTCTGTCGTCTGTGTCTCGTCTGTCATCTGTGTCTCGTCTGTCATCTGTGTCTCGTCTGTCGTCTGTGTCTCGTCTGTCGTCTGTGTCTCGTCTGTCGTCTGTGTCTCGTCTGTCGTCTGTGTCTCGTCTGTCATCTGTGCATTGTCTGTCGTCTGTGTCTCGTCTGTCATCTGTGTCTCGTCTGTCGTCTGTGTCTCGTCTGTCATCTGTGTCTCGTCTGTCGTCTGTGTCTCGTCTGTCATCTGTGCATCGTCTGTCGTCTGTGTCTCGTCTGTCATCTGTGTCTCGTCTGTCGTCTGTGTCTCGTCTGTCGTCTGTGTCTCGTCTGTCGTCTGTGTCTCGTCTGTCGTCTGTGTCTCGTCTGTCATCTGTGTCTCGTCTGTCGTCTGTGTCTCGTCTGTCGTCTGTGTCTCGTCTGTCTTCTGTGTCTCGTCTGTGTCTCGTCGGTCGTCTGTGTCTCGTCTGTCGTATGTGTCTCGTCTGTCGTCTGTGTCTCGTCGGTCGTCTGTGTCTCGTCTGTGTCTCGTCTGTCGTCTATGTCTCGTCTGTCATCTGTGTCTCATCTGTCATCTGTGTCTCGTCTGTCATCTGTGTCTCGTCTGTCGTCTGTGTCTCGTCTGTCATCTGTGTCTCGTCTGTGTCTCGTCTGTCGTCTGTCGTCTGCGTCTCGTCTGTGTCTCGTCTGTCGTCTGTGTCTCGTCTGTCATCTGTGTCTCGTCTGTCATCTGTGTCTCGTCTGTCGTCTGTGTCTCATCTGTGTCTCGTCTGTCGTCTGTGTCTCGTCTGTCATCTGTGTCTCGTCTGTCATCTGTGTCTCGTCTGTGTCTCGTCTGTCGTCTGTCGTCTGCGTCTCGTCTGTGTCTCGTCTGTCGTCTGTGTCTCGTCTGTCGTCTGTGTCTCGTCTGTGTCTCGTCTGTCGTCTGTGTCTCGTCTGTGTCTCGTCTGTCGTCTGTGTCTCGTCTATCGTCTGTGTCTCGTCTGTCATCTGTGTCTCGTCTGTCGTCTGTGTCTCGTCTGTCATCTGTGTCTCGTCTGTGTCTCGTCTGTCGTCTGTCGTCTGCGTCTCGTCTGTGTCTCGTCTGTCGTCTGTGTCTCGTCTGTCATCTGTGTCTCGTCTGTCATCTGTGTCTCGTCTGTCGTCTGTGTCTCATCTGTGTCTCGTCTGTCGTCTGTGTCTCGTCTGTCATCTGTGTCTCGTCTGTCATCTGTGTCTCGTCTGTGTCTCGTCTGTCGTCTGTCGTCTGCGTCTCGTCTGTGTCTCGTCTGTCGTCTGTGTCTCGTCTGTCGTCTGTGTCTCGTCTGTGTCTCGTCTGTCGTCTGTGTCTCGTCTGTGTCTCGTCTGTCGTCTGTGTCTCGTCCTTCGTCTGTGTCTCGTCTGTGTCTCGTCTGTCGTCTGTGTCTCGTCTATCGTCTGTGTCACGTCTGTCATCTGTGTCTCGTCTGTGTCTCGTCTGTCATCTGTGTCTCGTCTGTCGTCTGTGTCTCGTCTGTGTCTCGTCTGTCATCTGTGTCTCGTCTGTCGTCTGTGTCTCGTCTGTCATCTGTGTCTCGTCTGTGTCTCGTCTGTCATCTGTGTCTCGTCTGTCGTCTCTGTCTCGTCTGTCATCTGTGTCTCGTCTGTGTCTCGTCTGTCATCTGTGTCTCGTCTGTGTCTCGTCTGTCATCTGTGTCTCGTCTGTCATCTGTGTCTCGTCTGTCATCTGTGTCTCGTCTGTGTCTCGTCTGTCATCTGTGTCTCGTCTGTGTCTCGTCTGTCATCTGTGTCTCGTCTGTCATCTGTGTCTCGTCGGTCATCTGTGTCTCGTCTGTCATCTGTGTCTCGTCTGTGTCTCGTCTGTGTATTGTCTGTCATCTGTGTCTCGTCTGTCGTCTGCGTCTCGTCTGTCGTCTGTGTCTCGTCTGTCGTCTGTGTCTCGTCTGTCGTCTGTGTCTCGTCTGTCGTCTGTGTCTCGTCTGTGTCTCGTCTGTGTCTCGTCGGTCGTCTGTGTCTCGTCGGTCGTCTGTGTCTCGTCTGTGTCTCGTCTGTCATCTGTGTCTCGTCTGTGTCTCGTCTGTGTCTCGTCTGTCATCTGTGTCTCGTCTGTCATCTGTGTCTCGTCTGTGTCTCGTCTGTGTCTCGTCTGTGTCTCGTCTGTCATCTGTGTCTCGTCTGTGTCTCGTCGGTCGTCTGTGTCTCGTCTGTCGTCTGTGTCTCGTCTGTGTCTCGTCTGTCGTCTGTGTCTCGTCTGTCATCTGTGTCTCGTCTGTCGTCTGTGTCTCGTCTGTGTCTCGTCTGTGTCTCGTCGGTCATCTGTGTCTCGTCTGTCGTCTGTGTCTCATCTGTGTCTCGTCTGTCGTCTGTGTCTCGTCTGTCATCTGTGTCTCGTCTGTCATCTGTGTCTCGTCTGTCGTCTGTGTCTCGTCTGTCGTCTGTGTCTCATCTGTGTCTCGTCTGTCGTCTGTGTCTCGTCTGTCATCTGTGTCTCGTCTGTCATCTGTGTCTCGTCTGTCGTCTGTGTCTCTTCTGTCGTCTGTGTCTCGTCTGTCGTCTGTGTCTCGTCTGTCGTCTGTGTCTCGTCTGTGTCTCGTCTGTCGTCTGTGTCTCGTCTGTGTCTCGTCTGTCGTCTGTGTCTCGTCTGTCGTCTGTGTCTCGTCGTCATCTGTGTCTCGTCTGTGTCTCGTCTGTCATCTGTGTCTCGTCTGTCATCTGTGTCTCGTCGGTCATCTGTGTCTCGTCTGTGTATTGTCTGTCATCTGTGTCTCGTCTGTCGTCTGCGTCTCGTCTGTCGTCTGTGTCTCGTCTGTCGTCTGTGTCTCGTCTGTCGCCTGTGTCTCGTCTGTGTCTCGTCTGTCGTCTGTGTCTCGTCTGTCATCTGTGTCTCGTCTGTGTCTCGTCGGTCGTCTGTGTCTCGTCGGTCGTCTGTGTCTCGTCTGTGTCTCGTCTGTCATCTGTGTCTCGTCTGTGTCTCGTCTGTCATCTGTGTCTCGTCTGTCGTCTGTGTCTCGTCTGTCATCTGTGTCTCGTCTGTGTCTCGTCTGTGTCTCGTCTGTCATCTGTGTCTCGTCTGTGTCTCGTCGGTCGTCTGTGTCTCGTCTGTCGTCTGTGTCTCGTCTGTGTCTCGTCTGTCGTCTGTGTCTCGTCTGTCATCTGTGTCTCGTCTGTCATCTGTGTCTCGTCTGTCGTCTGTGTCTCGTCTGTGTCTCGTCTGTGTCTCGTCGGTCATCTGTGTCTCGTCTGTCGTCTGTGTCTCGTCTGTGTCTCGTCTGTGTCTCGTCGGTCATCTGTGTCTCGTCTGTCGTCTGTGTCTCATCTGTGTCTCGTCTGTCGTCTGTGTCTCGTCTGTCATCTGTGTCTCGTCTGTGTCTCGTCTGTGTCTCGTCTGTCGTCTGTGTCTCGTCTGTGTCTCTTCTGTCGTCTGTGTCTCGTCTGTCGTCTGTGTCTCGTCTGTCGTCTGTGTCTCGTCTGTCGTCTGTGTCTCGTCTGTCGTCTGTGTCTCTTCTGTCGTCTGTGTCTCGTCTGTCGTCTGTGTCTCGTCTGTCGTCTGTGTCTCGTCTGTCGTCTGTGTCTCGTCTGTGTCTCGTCTGTCGTCTGTGTCTCGTCTGTCGTCTGTGTCTCGTCTGTCGTCTGTGTCTCGTCTGTCGTCTGTGTCTCGTCTGTCGTCTGTGTCTCGTCTGTCATCTGTGTCTCGTCTGTCGTCTGTGTCTCGTCTGTCGTCTGTGTCTCGTCTGTCGTCTGTGTCTCATCTGTGTCTCGTCTGTCGTCTGTGTCTCGTCTGTCATCTGTGTCTCGTCTGTCATCTGTGTCTCGTCTGTCGTCTGTGTCTCTTCTGTCGTCTGTGTCTCGTCTGTCGTCTGTGTCTCGTCTGTCATCTGTGTCTCGTCTGTGTCTCGTCTGTCGTCTGTGTCTCGTCTGTCGTCTGTGTCTCGTCTGTCATCTGTGTCTCGTCTGTGTCTCGTCTGTCATCTGTGTCTCGTCTGTCATCTGTGTCTCGTCTGTCGTCTGTGTCTCGTCTGTCGTCTGTGTCTCGTCTGTCGTCTGTGTCTCGTCTGTGATCTGTGTCTCGTCTGTGTCTCGTCGGTCGTCTGTGTCTCGTCTGTCGTCTGTGTCTCGTCTGTCATCTAAGTCTCGTCTGTCATCTGTGTCTCGTCTGTGTCTCGTCGGTCGTCTGTGTCTCGTCTGTCGTCTGTGTCTCGTCGGTCGTCTGTGTCTCGTCTGTCATCTGTGTCTCGTCTGTCGTCTGTGTCTCGTCTGTCGTCTGTGTCTCGTCTGTCATCTGTGTCTCGTCTGTCATCTGTGTCTCGTCTGTCGTCTGTGTCTCGTCTGTGTCTCGTCGGTCGTCTGTGTCTCGTCTGTCATCTGTGTCTCGTCGGTCGTCTGTGTCTCGTCTGTGTCTCGTCGGTCGTCTGTGTCTCGTCTGTCGTCTGTGTCTCGTCGGTCGTCTGTGTCTCGTCTGTCGTCTGTGTCTCGTCTGTGTCTCGTCTGTCATCTGTGTCTCGTCTGTGTCTCGTCTGTCGTCTGTGTCTCGTCTGTGTCTCGTCTGTGTCTCGTCGGTCATCTGTGTCTCGTCTGTCGTCTGTGTCTCATCTGTGTCTCGTCTGTCGTCTGTGTCTCGTCTGTCATCTGTGTCTCGTCTGTCATCTGTGTCTCGTCTGTCGTCTGTGTCTCTTCTGTCGTCTGTGTCTCGTCTGTCGTCTGTGTCTCGTCTGTCGTCTGTGTCTCGTCTGTCGTCTGTGTCTCGTCTGTGTCTCGTCTGTCGTCTGTGTCTCGTCTGTCGTCTGTGTCTCGTCGTCATCTGTGTCTCGTCTGTGTCTCGTCTGTCATCTGTGTCTCGTCTGTCATCTGTGTCTCGTCGGTCATCTGTGTCTCGTCTGTCATCTGTGTCTCGTCTGTGTCTCGTCTGTGTATTGTCTGTCATCTGCGTCTCGTCTGTCGTCTGCGTCTCGTCTGTCGTCTGTGTCTCGTCTGTCGTCTGTGTCTCGTCTGTCGTCTGTGTCTCGTCTGTGTCTCGTCTGTCGTCTGTGTCTCGTCTGTCATCTGTGTCTCGTCTGTGTCTCGTCTGTGTCTCGTCTGTGTCTCGTCGGTCGTCTGTGTCTCGTCTGTGTCTCGTCTGTGTCTCGTCTGTGTCTCGTCTGTGTCTCGTCTGTGTCTCGTCTGTCGTCTGTGTCTCGTCTGTGTCTCGTCTGTCGTCTGTGTCTCGTCTGTCATCTGTGTCTCGTCTGTCATCTGTGTCTCGTCTGTCACCTGTGTCTCGTCTGTGTCTCGTCTGTGTCTCGTCGGTCATCTGTGTCTCGTCTGTCGTCTGTGTCTCGTCTGTCGTCTGTGTCTCGTCTGTCGTCTGTGTCTCATCTGTGTCTCGTCTGTCGTCTGTGTCTCGTCTGTCATCTGTGTCTCGTCTGTCATCTGTGTCTCGTCTGTTGTCTGTGTCTCTTCTGTCGTCTGTGTCTCGTCTGTCGTCTGTGTCTCGTCTGTCGTCTGTGTCTCGTCTGTGTCTCGTCTGTGTCTCGTCTGTCGTCTGTGTCTCGTCTGTCGTCTGTGTCTCGTCTGTCGTCTGTGTCTCGTCGTCTTCTGTGTCTCGTCTGTGTCTCGTCTGTCATCTGTGTCTCGTCTGTCATCTGTGTCTCGTCGGTCATCTGTGTCTCGTCTGTCATCTGTGTCTCGTCTGTGTCTCGTCTGTGTATTGTCTGTCATCTGTGTCTCGTCTGTCGTCTGCGTCTCGTCTGTCGTCTGTGTCTCGTCTGTCGTCTGTGTCTCGTCTGTCGTCTGTGTCTCGTCTGTGTCTCGTCTGTCGTCTGTGTCTCGTCTGTCATCTGTGTCTCGTCTGTGTCTCGTCTGTGTCTCGTCGGTCGTCTGTGTCTCGTCGGTCGTCTGTGTCTCGTCTGTCATCTGTTACTCGTCTGTGTCTCGTCTGTGTCTCGTCGGTCGTCTGTGTCTCGTCTGTCGTCTGTGTCTCGTCTGTGTCTCGTCTGTGTCTCGTCTGTCATCTGTGTCTCGTCTGTCGTCTGTGTCTCGTCTGTCGTCTGTGTCTCGTCTGTGTCTCGTCTGTGTCTCGTCTGTCATCTGTGTCTCGTCTGTCATCTGTGTCTCGTCTGTCGTCTGTGTCTCGTCTGTGTCTCGTCTGTGTCTCGTCGGTCATCTGTGTCTCGTCTGTCGTCTGTGTCTCATCTGTGTCTCGTCTGTCGTCTGTGTCTCGTCTGTCATCTGTGTCTCGTCTGTCATCTGTGTCTCGTCTGTCGTCTGTGTCTCGTCTGTGTCTCTTCTGTCGTCTGTGTCTCGTCTGTCGTCTGTGTCTCGTCTGTCGTCTGTGTCTCGTCTGTCGTCTGTGTCTCTTCTGTCGTCTGTGTCTCGTCTGTCGTCTGTGTCTCGTCTGTCGTCTGTGTCTCGTCTGTCGTCTGTGTCTCGTCTGTGTCTCGTCTGTCGTCTGTGTCTCGTCTGTCGTCTGTGTCTCGTCTGTCGTCTGTGTCTCGTCTGTCTTCTGTGTCTCGTCTGTCGTCTGTGTCTCGTCTGTCGTCTGTGTCTCGTCTGTCGTCTGTGTCTCGTCTGTCATCTGTGTCTCGTCTGTCATCTGTGTCTCGTCTGTGTCTCGTCTGTCATCTGTGTCTCGTCTGTCGTCTGTGTCTCGTCTGTCGTCTGTGTCTCGTCTGTCGTCTGTGTCTCGTCTGTCGTCTGTGTCTCGTCTGTGTCTCGTCTGTCATCTGTGTCTCGTCTGTCGTCTGTGTCTCGTCTGTCATCTGTGTCTCGTCTGTCATCTGTGTCTCGTCTGTCATCTGTGTCTCGTCTGTGTCTCGTCTGTCATCTGTGTCTCGTCTGTCGTCTGTGTCTCGTCTGTCGTCTGTGTCTCGTCTGTCGTCTGTGTCTCGTCGGTCGTCTGTGTCTCGTCTGTCGTCTGTGTCTCGTCTGTCGTCTGTGTCTCGTCTGTCATCTGTGTCTCGTCTGTGTCTCGTCTGTCATCTGTGTCTCGTCTGTCATCTGTGTCTCGTCTGTCATCTGTGTCTCGTCTGTCGTCTGCGTCTCGTCTGTCATCTGTGTCTCGTCTGTCGTCTGCGTCTCGTCTGTGTCTCGTCTGTCATCTGTGTCTCGTCTGTGTCTCGTCTGTCGTCTGTGTCTCGTCTGTCATCTGTGTCTCGTCGGTCGTCTGTGTCTCGTCTGTGTCTCGTCTGTCATCTGTGTCTCGTCGGTCGTCTGTCTCGTCGGTCGTCTGTGTCTCGTCGGTCGTCTGTGTCTCGTCTGTGTCTCGTCTGTCGTCTGTGTCTCGTCGGTCATCTGTGTCTCGTCTGTCATCTGTGTCTCGTCTGTCATCTGTGTCTCGTCTGTGTCTCGTCTGTCGTCTGTGTCTCGTCTGTCTTCTGTGTCTCGTCGGTCGTCTGTGTCTCGTCGGTCGTCTGTGTCTCGTCGGTCGTCTGTGTCTCGTCGGTCGTCTGTGTCTCGTCTGTCGTCTGTGTCTCGTCTGTGTCTCGTCGGTCGTCTGTGTCTCGTCGGTCGTCTGTGTCTCGTCTGTCGTCTGTGTCTCGTCTGTCATCTGTGTCTCATCTGTGTCTCGTCTGTGTCTCGTCGGTCGTCTGTGTCTCGTCTGTCGTCTGTGTCTCGTCTGTCGTCTGTGTCTCGTCGGTCATCTGTGTCTCGTCGGTCGTCTGTGTCTCGTCTGTCGTCTGTGTCTCGTCTGTGTCTCGTCGGTCGTCTGTGTCTCGTCTGTCATCTGTGTCTCGTCTGTCGTCTGTGTCTCGTCTGTGTCTCGTCTGTCGTCTGTGTCTCGTCTGTCGTATGTGTCTCGTCTGTCATCTGTGTCTCGTCTGTCGTCTGTGTCTCGTCTGTCCTCTGTGTCTCGTCTGTCATCTGTGTCTCGTCTGTCCTCTGTGTCTCGTCTGTCGTCTGTGTCTCGTCTGTGTCTCGTCTGTCATCTGTGTCTCGTCTGTCGTCTGTGTCTCGTCTGTGTCTCGTCTGTCTCATCTATGTCATTTATGTCTCGTCCATTTCTCGTCTGTGTCTCATCTATGTCATTTATGTCTCGTCTGTGTCTCATCTATGTCATTTATGTCTCGTTTGTGTCTCGTCTATGTCATTTATGTCTCGTCAGTCTCGTCTATGTCATTTATGTCCCGTCTGTGTCTCGTCTACGTCATTTATGTCTCGTCAGTGTCTCGTCTATGTCATTTATGTCTCGTCTGTGTCTCATCTATGTCATTTATGTCTCGTCTGTGTCTCATCTATGTCATTTATGTCTCGTCTGTGTCTCATCTATGTCATTTATGTCTCGTCCGTGTCTCATCTATGTCATTTATGTCTCGTCTGTGTCTCATCTATGTCATTTATGTCTCGTCCGTGTCTCATCTATGTAATTTATGTCTTGTCCGTGTCACATCCGTGTCATTTATGTTTCATCTGTGTCTCGTCTGTCTCTCATCTATGTCATTTATGTCTCGTCCGTGTCTCGTCTGTCTCTCATCTATGTCATTTATGTCTCGTCCGTGTCTCATCTGTGTCTCATCTATGTTCTTTATGTCTCGTCCGTCTCTCATCTATGTCATTTATGTCTTGTTCGTGTCTCGTCTGTGTCTCATCTATGTCATTTATGTCTCGTCCGTGTCTCGTCTGTGTCTCATCTGTCATTTATGTCTCGTCCGTGTCTCATCTGTGTCTCATCTATGTTCTTTATGTCTCGTCCGTCTCTCATCTATGTCATTTATGTCTTGTTCGTGTCTCGTCTGTGTCTCATCTATGTCATTTATGTCTCGTCCGTGTCTCGTCTGTGTCTCATCTGTCATTTATGTCTCGTCCGTGTCTCATCTGTGTCTCATCTATGTTCTTTATGTCTCGTCCGTGTCTCATCTGTCATTTATGTCTTGTTCGTGTCTCGTCTGTGTCTCATCTATGTCATTTATGTCTCGTCCGTGTCTCATCTATGTCATTTATGTCTCGTCCGTGTCTCATCTATGTCATTTATGTCTCGTCTGTGTCTCATCTATGTAATTTATGTCTCGTCCGTGTCTCATCTGTATCATGTATGTCTCGTCTGTGTCTCGTCTGTGTAATTTATGTCTCGTCCATGTCTCATCTATGTAATTTATGTCTCGTCCGTGTCTCATCTATGTCATTTATGTCTCACCTGTGTCTCAACTATGTCATTTATGTCTCGTCCATGTCTCATCTATGTCATTTATGTCTCGTCCGTGTCTCATCTATGTCATTTATGTCTCGTCTGTGTCTCATCTATGTAATTTATGTCTCGTCCGTGTCTCATCTGTATCATGTATGTCTCGTCTGTGTCTCGTCTGTGTAATTTATGTCTCGTCCATGTCTCATCTATGTAATTTATGTCTCGTCCGTGTCTCATCTATGTCATTTATGTCTCGTCCGTGTCTCATCTATGTCATTTATGTCTCACCTGTGTCTCAACTATGTCATTTATGTCTTGTCCGTGTCTCATCTGTGTCTCATGTATGTAATTTATGTCTCGTCCGTTTCTCGTCTGTGTCTCATCTATGTCATTTATGTCTCATCCGTGTCTCGCCTGTCTCATCTATGTAATTTATGTCTCGTCCGTTTCTCGTCTGTGTCATCTATGTCATTTATGTCTCGTCCGTTTCTCGTCTGTGTCTCATCTATGTCATTTATGTCTCGTCTGTGTTTCATCTGTCATTTGTCTCATCCGTGTCTCGTCTGTGTCTCATCTATGTCATTTATGTCTCGTCTGTGTTTCATCTGTCATTTGTCTCATCCGTGTCTCGTCTGTGTCTCATCTATGTCATGTATGTCTCGTCTGTCTCATCTATGTCATTTATGTCTCGTCCATTTCTCGTCTGTGTCTCATCTATGTCATTTATGTCTCGTCTGTGTTTCATCTGTCATTTGTCTCATCCGTGTCTCGTCTGTGTCTCATCTATGTCATGTATGTCTCGTCTGTGTCTCATCTATGTCATTTATGTCTCATCCGTGTCTCGTCTGTGTCTCATCTATGTCATGTATGTCTCGTCTGTCTCATCTATGTCATTTATGTCTCGTCCATTTCTCGTCTGTGTCTCATCTATGTCATTTATGTCTCATCTATGTCATTTATGTCTCGTCAGTGTCTCATCTATGTCATTTATGTCTCGTCTGTGTCTCGTCTATGTCATTTATGTCTCGTCAGTGTCTCGTCTATGTCATTTATGTCTCGTCAGTGTCTCGTCTATGTCATTTATGTCTCGTCCGTGTCACATCCGTGTCATTTATGTCTGACTGATAGATCTTTCTCAGTAATGATTAATGACCTCTCTTCATCTTCAGCTCCTCTGTCTTCCGGTGTGCCACAGGGTTCCATTCTTGGCCCTGTTCTGTTCTCTTTGTATATGTTGCCCCTCGGCTCTGTGATATCCCGCCATAATGTCTCATTCCACTTGTATGCAGACGATCTCCAAATCTATCTGCCAGTTTCCCAGAACTCCTCAGACACACAGTCCATCTACAGGTGTCTGGATGACATTAAGCAGTGGCTATCGCAAAACTTCCTCTGTCTGAATGAGTCAAAATCTGAATTTATCCTCTTTGGTGCCCCCAGCCCGGCAAATGCAGCTCCATTGTTCACACCTCTCACCAACCATCTCAGTCAGACAGTTAGGAACCTTGGAGTGACTTTGGACAATCATCTCAGACTCAATAAACAAATAGACTCTGTGATCAGGGCAAGCTTTTTTCAGCTTCACCAGTTGGCCAAAGTCAAATCCTTTCTCACTCGTCAAGACCTTGAAACAGCCATCCACGCCTTCATCAGTTCACGTTTGGACTATTGCAACGCCCTCTACATTGGACTCAGCCAGGCTTCTCTGCACCGTCTACAGCTTGTGCAGAATGCAGCTGCCCGCCTTCTCACCAACACACGCAAACATGACCATATCTCCCCTGTACTGTTCTCTCTACACTGGCTCCCGCTTCAGTTCAGAATTCAATTCAAAATCCTTCTGTTTGTTTTCTGCTCCATCCATGGCCTTGCACCTCCGTACCTTTGTGACCTCCTGACTCCTCACCAGCCCAGCAGAGCCCTGCGCTCCTCTGATCAGCACCTCCTGGTGGTCCCTCGGTCTAGGTGTGAACAGTGGGGCGATCGGGCCGTGGCAGGGCCCAAACTCTGGAACTCACTGCCTCTGGAGTTACGCTCCATCATGGACCTGCCTCTGTTTAAGGCTAAAGACTCATCTGTTTAGATCAGCCTTTGGCTGTTGAGATTTTTACATGTGAATGAACTGCTTTTATATTTTTACTTGTTTTTATCTTTGTTCAGCACTTTGGTCAACTAAGGTTGTTGTAAAGCGCTTTATAAATAAAATTTGATTGATTGATTGATTGATTTATGTCTCGTCCGTGTCTCGAACCATCCAGTAGACTGCATCGATCCGATTGGACCAGAACCATGTAGACCAGATCGGTCCGATTGGACCAGAACCACGTAGACCAGATCGGTCCGATTGGACCAGAACCACGTAGACCAGATCGGTCCGACCTTACCAGAACCATGTGGACTGGCATCGTGGTGACCAGGTTTTCTAATAAAAAGATTGATCAGGTCTTGTTGTGCGTGTGTGTTTATCAGAACCGGAAGGAGAACACCTGAAGGAACCCACTCAGCAGGGAACACCTTTATTCTTCTTAACACAAGTTCAGCCTCAGTCGTCAGATTTCCGACACACGGTGAGGTCAGTGAAGTACACACAGCCTGATGGGAAACCACCAATTAAACCATCAAATAAAAACCTGCTGAGATCAAAGGAACTTGATGTAAACACAGGAACCAATCAACAGTCAGATCTCTGCTGATATCACTAACCCATCCAAACACATTCAGAACCTAGTCCAGAACCTGGTCCAGTCTTAGTCCACATTAGACTGACCCACCATCAGCATGTACTGGTCCAGCTCAGAGTCCAGACGGCGCCGGGACATGGACATGTAGTCCTCCAGGTCCCGGTCCAGTCTGCTTCGGGACAGGGACATGTACCGGTCCAGTTGGGCATCCAGTTCCTTCCGGGTCTGGACATCGGTTCTGTTAAATCTGTGGTGCCTGGTCTTGGTTCTGTCTTTCTGAGGAACTGGACCTTGCTGTCCTTGTCCTGCCAGAGAAAATCAGACTAAAGTCAGAGAAAAGAAATAGTCCATAAAACCTAAGTTCCAGAACCAGAACCTCGAATTGGTCAGAACCAACATTTACAGATGAGAGTGATGGATGGAATCTGCTGATCTGACCCACCGGGACAGACGATGTGGGTCAGAACATCTAGACCAGAAGCAAATCAAAACACTAACAGGCTGACCTGCAGTCCACTTCTGGAGTTGTATTGTCCTCGGGAAGAGCCGCTGACCGGGTCCTCGTCGTCCTGCAGAAGAACCGAAGTGGACAGGACCGTCAGAACCAAACGGATCTGAAGCTGCTCAATATAAAGCGAAAGAAGCAGAACCCTCAACATATCGGGTCAGAACCCAGCTCTTCTCATCTGAGAGAGATCTAAAATGTGAGACGGGAGAGTCCAAAGTGAAACTTTCAGTCCAATTATGTGGACTGTTTATCTGGTGGACCGGACCACGGTGGACCGGAGCGTAGACCGGACCGGACCTGGACTACCCTGGTTCTGTGTGAAAACATGGTTTAAAAACTAAACCCAAAGTATAAAAGCTGGCCGGCTGTGTTTTTATATTTTACACTGGATCTTCTCAGTCGGCCGCTTTGATCACATCGTTTGATTTTGTGTGATGATCTTCGCAGTTACCACGGTGTCTTGTTACCATGGAGACCAGTGGTCACAGAGTTTTACTCACTGCGCCAGGTGAACCGGGTTCGCCATCTGTACTTCCTCAAGAAGCTCCAGAAGCCCGGAGGTCTCCTGGACGGTGGACGGCAAGTCACCTGCCGCCAGCCGAGTCGGGTCCAGGCGCTCCTCCTCTTCCTCAGAAACACAACTGGGAACTGAGACACAAGCAGAATCATGGAGACATGAGGACAAACTGTCCTTAACCTTACTGACAGGGGGCGTCAACGTTCTCGTCTCATCCAGGACATCTCATTGGGACAAGGCTGAATCTGCTGCATTACCATGGTAACATGGGACAAGGCTGAATCTGCTGCATTACCATGGTAACATGGGACAAGGCTGAATCTGCTGCATTACCATGGTAACATGGGACAAGGCTGAATCTGCTGCATTACCATGGTAACATGGGACAAGGCTGAATCTGCTGCATTACCATGGTAACATTTTACATGGGCCCAGTAGCCCGGCGGCCCAGTAGCCCGGCGGCCCAGTAGCCCAGTAGCCCAGTAGCCCGACGGCCCAGTAGCCCAGTAGCCCGGCGGCCCAGTAGCCCAGTAGCCCGACGGCCCAGTAGCCCAGTAGCCCGACGGCCCAGTAGCCCAGTAGCCCGGCGGCCCAGTAGCCCAGTAGCCCGACGGCCCAGTAGCCCAGTAGCCCAGTAGCCCGACGGCCCAGTAGCCCAGTAGCCCGACGGCCCAGTAGCCCAGTAGCCCGACGGCCCAGTAGCCCAGTAGCCCGACGGCCCAGTAGCCCAGTAGCCCAGTAGCCCGACGGCCCAGTAGCCCAGTAGCCCGGCGGCCCAGTAGCCCAGTAGCCCGGCGGCCCAGTAGCCCGACGGCCCAGTAGCCCAGTAGCCCGGCGGCCCAGTAGCCCAGTAGCCCGGCGGCCCAGTAGCCCGACGGCCCAGTAGCCCAGTAGCCCGACGGCCCAGTAGCCCAGTGGCCCAGTAGCCCAGTGGCCCAGTAGCCCAGAAGCCCAGTAGCCCGACGGCCCAGTAGCCCAGTAGCCCGGCGGCCCAGTAGCCCAGTAGCCCGACGGCCCAGTAGCCCAGTAGCCCAGTAGCCCGACGGCCCAGTAGCCCAGTAGCCCGGCGGCCCAGTAGCCCAGTAGCCCGGCGGCCCAGTAGCCCGACGGCCCAGTAGCCCAGTAGCCCGACGGCCCAGTAGCCCAGTAGCCCGGCGGCCCAGTAGCCCGACGGCCCAGTAGCCCAGTAGCCCGGCGGCCCAGTAGCCCAGTAGCCCGGCGGCCCAGTAGCCCAGTAGCCCGGCGGCCCAGTAGCCCAGTAGCCCAGTAGCCCGACGGCCCAGTAGCCCAGTAGCCCAGTAGCCCGACGGCCCAGTAGCCCAGTAGCCCGGCGGCCCAGTAGCCCAGTAGCCCGGCGGCCCAGTAGCCCGACGGCCCAGTAGCCCAGTAGCCCGACGGCCCAGTAGCCCAGTGGCCCAGTAGCCCAGTAGCCCGGCGGCCCATTAGCCCAGTAGCCCAGTAGCCCAGCGGCCCAGTAGCCCAGTAGCCCAGTAGCCCGACGGCCCAGTAGCCCAGTAGCCCAGTAGCCCAGTAGCCCGACGGCCCAGTAGCCCAGTAGCCCGGCGGCCCAGTAGCCCAGTAGCCCGGCGGCCCAGTAGCCCAGTAGCCCGACGGCCCAGTAGCCCAGTAGCCCGACGGCCCAGTAGCCCAGTGGCCCAGTAGCCCAGTAGCCCAGTAGCCCGGCGGCCCATTAGCCCAGTAGCCCAGTAGCCCAGCGGCCCAGTAGCCCAGTAGCCCGGCGGCCCAGTAGCCCAGTAGCCCGGCGGCCGAGTAGCCCAGTAGCCCGGCGGCCCAGTAGCTAGTAGCCCGGCGGCCGAGTAGCCCAGTAGCCCAGTAGCCCGGCGGCCGAGTAGCCCAGTAGCCCAGTAGCCCGGCGGCCGAGTAGCCCAGTAGCCCGGCGGCCCAGTAGCCCAGTAGCCCGGCGGCCCAGTAGCCCAGTAGCCCAGTAGCCCGGCGGCCGAGTAGCCCAGTAGCCCAGTAGCCCGGCGGCCGAGTAGCCCAGTAGCCCAGTAGCCCAGTAGCCCGGCGGCCGAGTAGCCCAGTAGCCCGGCGGCCCAGTAGCCCAGTAGCCCGGCGGCCCAGTAGCCCAGTAGCCCAGTAGCCCGGCGGCCGAGTAGCCCAGTAGCCCAGTAGCCCGGCGGCCGAGTAGCCCAGTAGCCCAGTAGCCCAGTAGCCCGGCGGCCGAGTAGCCCAGTAGCCCGGCGGCCCAGTAGCCCAGTAGCCCGGCGGCCCAGTAGCCCAGTAGCCCAGTAGCCCGGCGGCCGAGTAGCCCAGTAGCCCAGTAGCCCAGTAGCCCGGCGGCCGAGTAGCCCAGTAGCCCGGCGGCCCAGTAGCCCAGTAGCCGAGTAGCCCAGTAGCCCGGCGGCCGAGTAGCCCAGTAGCCCGGCGGCCCAGTAGCCCAGTAGCCCGGCGGCCCAGAGACATGTGAACGCTAATGTCTGAAAGAAGACCAGATGCTTCTAGTCGTCCCGAGGACTCGAGTCGTGACTCGTGGAGACAGATTCTTGGTTTGCAGGAGCCCCCAAACTCCGGAACAGTCTCCGTCTTTCGGTGAGGTCTGCTGGGACTTTCAGTGGTTTTAAATGTCTTTTGAAAACTCATCTTTTTATGTTGTCATGGTAACGCTGGAGAGCAGGAGCACTCTTTTCTTCTGTCTTATTCTGTCTTTTAACTAATATGTTGTTTTTATTTTAGTGCTTTTAATGTTGATTTATTTTACCAGTGCAGCACTTTGGTTACTTTGAGGTGTGTGAAAGTGTGTGTGATCCAGCTGACTGCAAAGAGTTTTGTCCCAAAACTGCCAGCAGAATTTGTGAGGTCAGAAATCACAACTAAACGTGTAAACTTCATTACTCTCAGACAAGCTGTTCATGTCGAATATGTCTTTCATTTATTTATTTTGTAGCTTATGTTTGGAAATACTTATTTTGGCCTGTTTGTTCTTCACTGCTTACTGCAGGTCAAGTGTTCGGTTCTGTTGCTGAATCCACTGTTTCTTGTTTAGGAACTTATTTTTATTTTACAGTCTATGCAAATGCTTTACATGTTACACAACAACTTCCTCAATGGGGCAGATGCAAGGCTCGCGCACAGCAACCAGAACAGCTGATCAGCAGCAAACATGAAGGCCAAGGGTGATTCTCAGTTCTCCCCCTTCCACTTAGCCCTATCCCTCCATATTGCGTAATCCTGTGGGGGGAAGAGGTATCCCAATTCTCCTTTGGACAAAGGCTAAGGGGAAGGGTGAGGGCTACACACCCCTTAAAGTGAAGATGTTCCAGGACCACACTTCATTGAAGAAGGTGTAGAAGCGTACAGCTGCCAGTTTCTAGTTCCTGTCCAGCGCGTTCACCGGCAACATGTCTACCAATGCTGAAAAAGAGGTTTACACATTTAAGTATTTTCAGCATTAAAATACGATTCAATAACAAGACTGAAATTACGGCGTTTTATTTTACGATGGTATGTTCTGCTCTGTGAAAGTTTGCTACAGTTAGCACAAGAGGCTAGCATTTGCTGAACTGCTGGTTTGATATATGAACACATAAAACCACTGTGGCTGTTTTCTTTCAGTGACAATCATCTATATGTTGCAGCATTTCCTTTACTTCTGTGCTCACTGCTAAATTGTATCATATGTTCTAACCAGGGACACCAGAACACACGAGGGCACTTATCCACTACCGAGCAGAAAAAGAGGAGTTTATCGTTTACATTCCTGTTCTTGTACTAATTTCTGTTAAAAAGCCTCTTTTAAGTTATAATTACATAAAGAAGTTACACGTTCAATTCCCTTGTTGTGAATACAATGTTTGCAAAACAACGTTCCAGGGACAGTAGTTCCCGTTTATGCAGTTTACGCAGCATTAACATTTTTATACAATTACTACTACAGTCTGTATTTATATCTACATTTAAAAAAAAAAAAAAAATCAAGCTATGCATATGTATCTCATAGACAACTTGTATCTGACCCTTGTAATGGAACGCATTGGGCTGATGAAATGTTCTGGATCTACTTTCGATACAGAACATTCATAAAGGCGGTGTGGTTGGAAGGAAAGGTGACTGGCCAACAAGCAGAGAAAAAATGGGAGATATACCGATTGGCCAGACAGCAGAAAATAGCACGGCTGACGACATCTTGGAAAACAATCACTCGCCTCTGATTGCGTAGCAGCTAGAGTGCCGCAGCTTGATGACGTCGTCACGGTGGAGTGGTGTCCCATTTCTTAGGGGAACATTTTCACCACTTGTCCCTTACCCCTCCACTGGGGGGCCGAGGGTTAGGGATAGGGGAAGGGTTAGGGGAAGGGGGAGGGGTTAGGATATAAATGTTCATTTATTCATACATTATGCAGGTCGACTGTAGCTACAATGAGGCGCACAAAAGAGAGAACACAACTCAGGCCTGGTTAACACTGGTTATAACAGGTTATCACTGGTTGGTACTGGTTAAAACTGGTTGGTACTGGTTAAAACTGGTTGGAACTGGTTAACACTGGTTACAATTGGTTAACACTGGTTGGTACTGGTTAAAACTGGTTGGTACTGGTTAAAACTGGTTGGAACTGGTTAACACTGGTTACAATTGGCTAACACTGGTTGGTACTGGTTAACACTGGTTGGAACTGGTTAACACTGGTTACAATTGGTTAACACTGGTTGGTACTGGTTAACACTGGTTGGAACTGGTTAACACTGGTTGATACTGGTTAAAACTGGTTAGAACTGTTAGAACTGGTTGGAACTGGTTAAAACTGGTTGGAACTGTTAGAACTGGTTGGTACTGGTTAAAACTGGTTGGAACTGTTAGAACTGGTTGGTACTGGTTAAAACTGGTTAGAACTGGTTGGAACTGGTTAACACTTGTTGGTACTGGTTAGAACCGGTTGAAACTGGTTAGAACCTGTTGGACCTGGTTAGAACTGGTTAGAACTGGTTGGTACTGGTTAAAACTGGTTAGAACTGGTTAACACTGTTTGGAACTGGTTAACACTGGTTGGAACCAGTTAACACTGGTTAGAACAGGTTAACAATGGTTGGAACTGTTTGGAACTGGTTAGAACTGGTTAACACTGTTTGGAACTGGTTAACACTGGTTGGAACCAGTTAACACTGGTTAGAACAGGTTAACAATGGTTGGAACTGTTTGGAACTGGTTAGAACTGGTTGGAACTGGTTGGAACTGGTTAAAACTGGTTGGTACTGGTTAAAACTGGTTGGAACTGGTTAACACTGGTTACAATTGGTTAACACTGGTTGGTACTGGTTAAAACTGGTTGGTACTGGTTAAAACTGGTTGGAACTGGTTAACACTGGTTACAATTGGTTAACACTGGTTGGTACTGGTTAAAACTGGTTGGTACTGGTTAAAACTGGTTGGAACTGGTTAACACTGGTTACAATTGGCTAACACTGGTTGGTACTGGTTAACACTGGTTGGAACTGGTTAACACTGGTTACAATTGGTTAACACTGGTTGGTACTGGTTAACACTGGTTGGAACTGGTTAACACTGGTTGATACTGGTTAAAACTGGTTAGAACTGTTAGAACTGGTTGGAACTGGTTAAAACTGGTTGGAACTGTTAGAACTGGTTGGTACTGGTTAAAACTGGTTGGAACTGTTAGAACTGGTTGGTACTGGTTAAAACTGGTTAGAACTGGTTGGAACTGGTTAACACTTGTTGGTACTGGTTAGAACCGGTTGAAACTGGTTAGAACCTGTTGGACCTGGTTAGAACTGGTTAGAACTGGTTGGTACTGGTTAAAACTGGTTAGAACTGGTTAACACTGTTTGGAACTGGTTAACACTGGTTGGAACCAGTTAACACTGGTTAGAACAGGTTAACAATGGTTGGAACTGTTTGGAACTGGTTAGAACTGGTTGGAACTGGTTGGAACTGGTTAACACTGGTTAGAACAGGTTAACACTGGTTGGAACTGGTCGGTACAGGTTAAAACTGGTTGGAACTGGTTAGAACTGGTTGGAACTGGTTAATACTGGTTAGAACTGGTTGGAACTGGTTAACACTGGTTAGAACTGGTTAAAACTGGTTAGAACTGGTTAGAACTGGTTGGAAGTGGTTAGAACCGGTTGGACCTGGTTAGAACTGGTTAGTACCAGTCAGAGGTGGGACAAAGTTGTTATTTTGCAAGTCTGAAGTATCTCTTCTCAAGCCCTGAGTCAAGACTGGAACGTCCAAAGTCAAATAAAAGTCTTGAACACAGAGTTTTAAGTAATCATGAGCATTTTTTTAAAGAAAAAAAACTTATAACATGAAGTTTATATAATATTTTTCTGAAATTTGTATTTATTTAAACACTGAAATTCAGGAGTGGTGTTTACAACACACAATCCTGTAAAATATTACGACAGATTACATCCTTTCCTCTCTTCTGCCTCGTGTTTAACAACCCCATGTGAGAACAGTGAATACAACTTTTATCTTCGGCTGATTTCTCTGTCATATCCTTTAAAACTGTAATACTTTCACGGTTAACCATAAAAACTCCTTAGGGGTTGTTTTAAGACAACCTTCTCAACCTTAGAGACTGAATATTTGACAGTCAATAAAACCTAAATAATGTAAAAAGTTATTCCCCAGTTTCTGATTCCAGAGGGATCGCCTCTCTGGGTCAGTATTGGAGAGGCTCCATGCTATCGTGAAGTTTTATAGTGCATTTCATTTGCAAAGGATCAAGTAAGACAGGAGTTTATCAGTAATTTGTGCACGACGGGACCGCAGTTTGATGCCACCATGGATGAAAACGTGCTCCACTGGAGCACTAGAGGCTGGCATTGCTAAGACCCTGGTGGCCACTTGGAAGATTGAAGGAAGTGTTCATGTTGATTTGCCCAAAACAAGAAGGCAAGCTGTCCTTCTAATATGTCAACACAGAGGCTTAGCTGTAGAGCTGGAGATGCTGCAACATCCTCCTTCTGCCTCTGATGGTGTGCAGCAAACAACCATCCTCTTGTTTCCTCTCGGTCTCGCTCACCAACTGGAGGTACAGGTTGCTCAAACTCTGCAGCATCCTGGAGGATTAGTTCTGGAAAACACAGACAAAAAAAGAACAAAAAAGCTCATTACAGTGATGCAGTTGGTTAAATTGACAAGGTACTGTAGCATCTAGAAAAAACATGTTGCATTAAACTACTTTACCTTTCACGCGTTGTGCCACATCCACTTTGACCTCATGACTGACCAGAGTGTGCTGCCCCACCCACATCAAGGAGAAAGCTGCTTTCAGGTAGACTGGATCTGAAAAGGGGGGTGTCTGGAGACCTCTGATCAGGCAGTTCAGGAAGAGCACTTGAGGTTTCGGCCTCTAACGATAGTCATTCAGGGACAACACAGAGCTGATTGTGATCATCTTGTCCCAATCTGTTGCCTCTCCAAATGGTTTCAGGATGTCCACCAGCTCTTTAAACAGATTCCAACTCCTTGTGTTGTACAGACTTTTCCAGAACATGACAGAGCTTTACATGGTCACATTGTAAGACAGCCTTCACTTGTCTTAGTGTTGAGTTCCACCTTGTGTTGACAGCAACAGGGATGCCTCCTTGTTCCCCAGATTCAGATGAACCTCATCATGAACTTCATCTCTTTGCTCGATGGAGAAGCCGACAGTGAACGCTCTGTGCATGTTGGAGGCATTGTCATTAATAAAACCGTCCAGTTTATCTCTAATGTTGTACTCATCACATCTGGCCTCAAAATGCTCGGAGATTCTTTCAGCTGTGTGTGAACCTTTAAAACAGTCACAGGCCAAAAGATGGGACTTGAACTGTATCTGCTCTGCCTCTTTCTCTGAATAGTGTGCTTACTGTCAACTGCTGTCAGAAAGTGTTGAAAACTCTTATTTTACGGTACAGACAGGGGAAAGTTGCAACCAATGATCAAAGTATTGCATTGTTTCTAGCTTTCTGCAGAGGATGACTCTTGCTGTACTTTCCTGGCTGGGTGTCCATTAACTGGGTGATTAAAGGCTGTTCTGGTTCATCTGTGACAGTTTTGTTCATCTGGTATTCCTCAAAACTGTAAGAGAAAAGCATATTATGAAGAATCTTGGAAAATGTTTTGTAATCCAAACAAGCATTATAATAAATAACAAACTGATATTTGGTCACTAATTGATAAGCAATTTATACAAATCATTCTGAAAAGAGCAGTCACAAGATTATTTTCATTAAAATCATAAGTAACCATGCTGACATTGGCTTAAAGTCAGTCAGCACTGACAGCGTTAACCATCCAGTGGCAAGCTAACAGCTGGAAATTTATTAGGTTATAGAATATCTTCACAGCCAAGCAAGCTCCGTGTCCATCTTTAATTCACCAACTGGATCTGGTTATGCGTATCAAAACACCCGTTCAGCAGTTGGAGGGAAACTTTCAGAAGAGTTAATGTAAGGTTATTCTATGTCTCTGCTGTAGCTTTGACAGGCTGCTTTTGCCTGTAACTAGTCTGTTAAAACATATGTAGCATATCTCTGTATTCAGACTAAAACGAAGTCTGTGCTATAGAGAAAAACAATGTTTACTTTGTAGCGGACTCAATGTATTACCCTGAACATCACGTTGAAGTACTCTCTTACTAAGCTAACAATAGCTAGAACACTTTGAGAATTAAGGTGACTGCCTTACCGTTCTTTGTGCAACTTGAAATGCCGAAAGAAGTTGGTAGTTGTGGACTCCCCGTCTGCAATTTTCGACCCGCATGTTTTACACACTGCAATGTGTTTTTTTTATTGACAACCTTGTCATTCAACAAGTGGATTGGTGCGGCGTCTGCAGTAATGCGGACTCTGCGCCGGTCTGTCGTGGTGAAGAAGGAGCTGAGCCAGAAGGCGAAGCTCTCCATTTACCAGTCGATCTACGTTCCTACCCTCACCTATGGTCATGAGCTGTGGGTCGTGACCGAAAGAAGGAGATCTCGTATACAGGCGGCTGAAATGGGTTTCCTCCGCAGGGTGGCCGGGCTCACCCTTAGAGATAGGGTGAGGAGCTCGGTCATCCTGGAGGTAGAGCCGCTGCTCCTCCGCATCGAGAGGAACCAGTTGAGGTGGCTCGGGCATCTGGTCAGGATGCCTCCTGGACCTCCCTGGTGAGGTGTTCCAGGCACATCCCTCTGGGAGGAGACCCCGGGGAAGACCCAGGACACGCTGGAGGGATTACATCTCTCGGCTGGCCCGGGAACGCCTTGGTTAGTACCAGTTAGAACTATGTAGAACTACTCAGTGCTGGTTAGAACCAGTTAGAACTATGAAGAACTTCTCAATAGTGTTTTGTTTTTCTCTTTGACTGGAGCAAACTCAGCACAGACCCTCACCTGCAGGTTAACCGGTGATAGTGGCTCCTTCTTCACCAGGTTGACCAGTTTTGTGTATCGAGTCATCATAGCCTGATCCAGTGAGACTGGGTCACGGATCCTGGACCAGTTGAGCCGGTCCATCAGAACCTGTGAAAAACTAAAGTAAACACCATGGAGTTTAGGGCAGTCAGGTGTTCATAGAGACAGAACCCAGAGCAAAAGGCTCTAGACTAGAACCTAAGCCAGACAGAAACAGGTTACCGTCTCACCGCTTATTGAGGGACATTTCTGAAGTGCTTCTCAGGTACAACGAGCCAGGCTGTGATAAATCCATGTGGTTCCGATGGTCCTGCAGAAAACAACCCAGTAGAGAGTAAAGAGTAGAGGGGCTATATGAAGAGGCTGTGGGACATATGGATACTTCAATACCTACAGTCCACAATGAAACCAAAACACCTAGTAGCACAATGTTTCAAGATATGCAAACAGCAGCTGCTATCACAGTTGGAGTTTGAGGAGATACAACACACTAATACTAAAAGGGGGCCCACTGGGGGGGAAAGCTATGGGGGAGATAACATCAACTCCCCCATTAAGACTGGGTACCAAACACCAGAGACAGAGATAAGTGAGGGAATAATCAGCCTCAGAGACAGCATCAGAGCTAAGATGAGAGTGAGGCACCCCCGGCACCCACTGGCAAGAATTAGTGATGAATCGCCATAAAGCCTTCTAACTGAGGGGAATGCAGCAATAAGTACAATCCCTACTGCGACCATCGCTGAAACCACTGAGCTGATATACAGCAACAGTGATCCTGGAGAAGATTGGCCGACACAACATCAAGGGCAAGAAGGAGGCACCATGGAGGAGGAGGTTAGAAACCAAGATCAAGGCAACTCGAAGGGAGGTTGGTCAACTGTCAGAACTCCAGAAGGGCACAACCAGGAAGAGGATGCCAGGGAGGTACAGCCAGGTGTCCATACCTGAGGCCCTGGAAACTGCCAAACAAAGACTCCAAGCATTGGCTGCACGACTGAAGAAATACACAAGAGAAGTTGAAGAAGAATAAACTGGCTGTTCTCAACTAACCCAGCTAAAGTGTACTCCCAGAGGCAGGATAATACTAGACAAGCTGATCCACAAAGCACAGTGGTTAAAGGACCTCAAAGCAGACCACAGCTCCCTCCCGGAACAAGACCCTGTTACCATCACAGTGGCAGATATCCAGCAGAGTCTATCAGGAATGAAGAACTGGTCAGCGCCTGGCCCTGATATAATCCATGCCTACTGGCTAAAGAGGCTGACTTCACTCCATAAACGCCTGGAGGCACAAATGAACCAACTCCTGAGGGATGGGACTCACACTAAATGGCTGACCAAGGGATGAACATTCCTGATACTAAAAGACCCCCACAAGGGATCAGTTCCATCGAACTACCGGTCAATAACCTGCCTCCCCACGACATGGAAGCTCCTGTCAGGCATCATAGCGGCTAAGGTAAGTGGGCACATGGATCAATACATGGCGGAGACACAGAAAGGCATTGGCAGAGGAACCAGAGGAGCCAAACATCAGCTACTGGTTGACAGAACAGTCGCCTGAGACTGTAAAACCAGACAGACAAACCTGTGCACCGCCTGGATTGATGACCGGAAAGCCTACAACTCGATGCCACACACATGGATCCTGGAATGTCTGAAGCTGTACAAGATTAACAGCAACATGAGGACCTTCGTTACAAACTCAATGAGGCTGTGGCAGACCAACCTGGAGGCCAACTTCAAGCCAGTTGGCACAAGTCTCCATCAAATGTGGCATCTATCAAAGAGATGTCCTGTCCCCGCTGCTGTTCTGTAGAGGCCTGAACCCCCTCAGCCAACTAATCAACAAGACTGGCTATGGATACCGACTCAGGAATGGGGCCACTCATTGATCCACACCACCAGAAGAGGGATATGGGGGTGATATGGCGAAAGGAATGTGCAGGTTAGCAAGTGCTGTGCACCCTCCTTTAAAAGCGTCCAAACACCAGCTCTTTGCAGGCTTGATTTTAGTACTATATATGTGTACATTACTTGTGATTTTGATAGGAAGACGATGCAGTCGTGACAGTTTGTATCTAACCATCAGTGAATGGCAACATGTTTTTTTTATGAAACTGCTAAAAAATGGACGAGCACCTTATAGCTCTCCAAAGACGCCCAAGAGGAAAGGAGAGACCATCTTCGGTCATGAGCTGTTAGCTGTGTTGTTGCTGGCTGGAGACATAGAACTGAATCTTGGCCCACAGCTTGACGCCCAGAGTGTTATTCCATCGGCTCCGTTTCCAAATATTACTTCATGTTCTGCCGCTGGGAGTCATCTTTTTTGCCAAACTTATCCACCCTCCAGCCTTCTGCTTCCGCTGGCTGAGTCCACCGGCGTTCGCCTTGGTGTGACCACAGACAGCGATAAACTGTTTCCTTGCTTGGAGCCCTCGCCAATCGAGCCTCCTCTGCCTCCGTCTGCTCTTGGGTGCCAGGGAAGTGAGCCTGAGGTACCGAAGCTGCTTCCCAGTTGCCTGGCTTTTGGCCCTGGCTGTGGGTGTGGGGACAGGATCGCAGGTGTTGGTGTCTTTGAAAATGGTGGCAGCTGGAGGATGGTATCTAATCCCGGCGTGGATACTAATTTGGACATGGGTAATCCAGGAATCTTAACCACCCGCACAACAGGGGACAGTGTCCTGCCGCCTTCACAAGTGAACAGGTCAGTTGTCTTATGCACAATTAAAGTGGCTTCAAAGCAGCAAAAATTTAAGATGTTTCAGACTGTAAATCGTGCAAAAATCCTCTAGGAGCCCAAAACTAAACCAAAGGGAATTCATGGTGGAAACCTGAATATTAGGAGTGTTGTGTCAAAGACTGAGCAAGTTTAGCATCTACTAGCAGACTCCAATTTGGACTATCTGTGTCTGTCAGAGACTTGGTTAAGACCATCAACCCCACAAAGTGTCTTTCATTTACCTGGGTGTAATGTTTTTAGATGTGACCGAAGACAAGAAAAAGGAGGTGGAGTAATGATATATGTGAAAGAGAAGTTTAACTGTAAATTATTAGTAAATCTAAGTGATTCATTGGAATGTGTAGGATTGACAATTTACCTCTCCCCTGAAATGTCCTTCGTTGCTGTTGTGCTGTATAGACCACCAACAGCAAAAGACATTTTTTAATCAGCTCACAGAAATGCTTTAAAAATGTAACAATAAGGAAAACCATTCTGTTTGGAGATTTTAATATCAACTGGTTTGAAAAAAGTAACAAGGAAAAACTAAAGCAAATAGCTACTAAATTCCACATGGTGCAATTGATTAAGAATACAACTCGTATAACAAAATCATCCCAAACATTAATAGATCTAATATTTAAAAATATAGAAGAAAGAATTACCAAAATCTATAACTTAATAACTGGTCTATCTGACCACAAACTGACCTTGATAGTTAGGAAACTGTCAAAGATGAGGTAAAAAACTCAAATAGAGATTTTAAGACTTCACGCATACCAAAGAAGGACGTGGAATTGTTTCATCACGAAATACAACAAATTAAATGGAATCAAATAGTTTGTGACAAAAACTGCCAATCTGCAAGTAACAATATCATGGAAACCTTTAGTCATCTACTATCTAAATATTCCAAAGAAGCACCTCGAAAAAACAAAACCAAAACACCCATACCTTGGATACATGCTACCCTGTGGAAGCTAATGAAATCTAGGGATGGAGCTCTTAAAAAAATCTCTGAAAACTGGCCTTTTGACGGACAGGCTTATGTATAAGGAACTCAGAAATAAGGTGACAATGCTACTAAGAAAGAGAATAGCAAGTTTTTACCTGAATCTAATTGAACAAGCAAAAGGTAACACTAAAAGATTATGGCAAATTATCTACAAAATAACTGGTAGGAAAAATGCCAAAAGTCAGAAATGGGAGATAATGATTAATAACAAACATTAAACGGATGCTCAAATTGTATCTAATTGTTTTAATAATTACTTTATTGACTCAATCAAGGAACTTTGTAAGGGAACAAGTTGTCATGTTTTTGCCACCCTGATCTCCTGGCGCTCATCACTGGTAACTCGATCCACCTGCTGGCTTCCTAATTGCCTCTGCTTTCTCATTCAGTTCACCTGGTTTCCTTTTCTCTCACTGCCTACTTAAGCTCCCTCCAATCCCTCCTTTTCTGCCAGATAATAATCAGACCTATGTCTAGTTTTGTTCCAGCGTTCTACGGATTGTTCCTCAGTTGCCGACCTTCTGCTTTATGCCCCTGGATTACCCTCCTTGCCTTGCCCTCGACGGACACCGCAACTTTTCGGATCTTCTGGTTACCGACCCTGCCTGTCTTTGGATCTCTGAGCCTTGTCTTTGCCTGGATGAGTATTTTGCCATCCTGTTTACCTCCCAGCTGTTGCCTGGTTTCTTCTGCAGACCATTCCCCCAGACTGATCTTCTGTTCATACTCCTCCACCAATAAACTGGTCATTTGCCCAGAACTCCCTGTGTGTGGCTGTATTAAGGACCCTCAGGGTAACTCATTACACAAGTCATTTTAAACGGCCAAACTTATCTCCTATAAATTACAATGAGCTACATTTTAAAATGACAAATGAATTTGAAAGTAACAAAATATTGCCATCAATAATGGCAATTATTGATGGCATTCTGAAAGTTTTCTAAAAGTAAAGACATTTGGGGACTGGATAGTGCTCTCCTTAAAAAAAAAAAAAAAACTTTTCTCACTTCTGTTACATATTTGACAAATAAATCAATTA
The DNA here is from genome assembly GCF_933228915.1 of Telmatherina bonti. Taxonomy (NCBI): domain Eukaryota; kingdom Metazoa; phylum Chordata; class Actinopteri; order Atheriniformes; family Telmatherinidae; genus Telmatherina; species Telmatherina bonti. The sequence goes on along the minus strand of NC_136623.1, from coordinate 3,075,985 downwards.
AATAAAGTATATAGTTATGCTGCTATAGGTTTAGACTGCTGGGGGACATTTCCTGATACACTGAGCTTCTTTTTGTCTCTCTTTATCTCTCTCTCTTATCTCAAGCTTATGCCAAGCAGCCAAGCTGCTAGCTCTATCTTGATCTGGTTATGGTCCAGAAAGTGGACTTTTAGCTGTAGCTGCAGACTAGGGCTGGGCGTTAAGAGCTGTCTTCAAACACGGCCCCGAGAAGAAGATGACATTTTCTTCTCGGGGTCGCGAGAACAATAAAAAAGTTCTTGCTCCTTGTGGAAAATGGAACAAGCTTTACTGTCAGGAACATCCAGCAGCAGTCCCTTCCTGCCCCAAAGCCCTCCCAGGTGGCTTTTTGACTGAGCTGGTTCCAGAGATGGTTCGGAGTCTGAGCTAGTCTTAGCACCAGTTCTTTGGCAGTAATGCAGTAATAACAATAATAATATTTAAACAAATTAGTTTAACAAATTTTACAGAAGATTTCTGGAGATCAGAAAAAGGAGCATCGGACGACCCAAAAGAAACCCACATTTCCAGATCCTGGATTCACTTCTTGGTGCCCGGCATGCGATGACGCAGCAATGACCAGAGTCTTTCGGTTGAAACCACAACTGGTTCTTTACTAGCACCGAAGCCAAACCACCTGTCATGTTTTTGCCACCCTGATCTCCTGGCGCTCATCACTGGTAACTCGATCCACCTGCTGGCTTCCTAATTGCCTCTGCTACCTCATTCAGTTCACCTGGTTTCCTTTTCTCTCACTGCCTACTTAAGCTCCCTCCAATCCCTCCTTTTCTGCCAGATAATAATCAGACCTATGTCTAGTTTTGTTCCAGCGTTCTACAGATTGTTCCTCAGTTGCCGACCTTCTGCTTCATGCCCCTGGATTACCCTCCTTGCCTTGCCCTCGACGGACACCGCTACCTTTCGGATCTTCTGGTTACCGACCCTGCCTGTCTTTGGATCTCTGAGCCTTGTCTTTGCCTGGATGAGTATTTTGCCATCCTGTTTACCTCCCAGCTGTTGCCTGGTTTCTTCTGCAGACCATTCCCCCAGACTGATCTTCTGTTCATACTCCTCCACCAATAAACTGGTCATTTGTCCAGAACTCCCTGTGTGTGGCTGAATTACGGATCCTCAGGGTAACTCATTACACCACCTAAGCACTGGTCCGGCACCAGCCGCGGTTCTTCTTTGGTCGAAAAGCCCAAACAGACACCAGCCAGTCTCAGTCGGCTCCAGCGTCAGGTCAATGTAGAATAACTGCAGTAGGTTGTGGAAGTTCACTACAACATAGTTTACATTTATCTATTCAGTTTTCATCAGTATTTGCACTTTGTCAAGACAAAGCTTAATGTTATTTGTTTGTTTTCTAATATATGTGGAAACCTAAAGACATTGTTTAAAAGTCACGGTTTAATGTTAAATAAATTCACGTTGTTTAAGATAATGGATAATTGTCTTATATATAATCATGATTATTTTTGCCATAATCCTGCAGAATTTACTGCACACTTGGGTTGCCACCTGTCCGTATGGAATGGGATGACCTTTGTTCCGTATTTTCACAGCTTCCCAACAGCCTACACATCTCACTCATCAACACTCAATCTAAAATTAATTAACAAAATAAAACAGATTACAACAAGCAGTATGTCTTGGGGTGTAATCTTCAGGCCCCTCCCCTCTGTGCCTGCATGTTGGGCAGTCACATGACTCATCCACACGCCTCAAAAGACTGGTGTCTTTAAAATGTCCACTGTACCTGGAACTCTACGTCCTCAAAGCGCTGCTAAACAGACGTGAGAGGGAAAAGGAGCGTCCTTCATTCTCGGCTGCAGCAGTGAAGATGTTCACAAAACAAATTGTACAACATGTCAGCGACTCGCACAGGGTTGACTGTTTGCCATTTGAGCTCCTTCAGCTATTTATATATTAGCCAATATAAATACCATTTATGGCCTTTAAAAGCATTCATTCATTCATTCACCATCCTAACTGCTTAATCCAATTCAGGGTCGCGGGGAAGCTGGAGCCTATCCCAGCAGTCTTTGGGCGAACGGCAGGGTACACCCTGGACAGCTTGCCAGTCCATCGCCTTTAAAAACAAGATATGAATAAATATACAGGGAAAGTTTATTTTTAAAACATACCTGGTCAGTGATAATACCAACGCCAACTGGCTGCATTAGTTCATGTACACGCAGGTCAGCGAGTTAAATCACTGTAATATCCCTCCATGATGGGCATGACCATACCGACGTGTTGACCGTCTGGTTCAGACCCGCTGCGTCTGAAGGCATTGTAGCCTGACAGCGGTTGTTTAGCATAAAAACTATACAGAGGCCAACATGAAATAGTTCCTGTACTTCAGCATATTTAGCAAGTGTTGAAGCAAGTATGAAATATTTGTTATAAAATGTTTACTGTGTGCTGATAGAAGCAGATTTAACAACTCAGCTGTGCATTATAACCGGCTAATGTACGGCTCCGACTTGTTTAATCCTTACATATACGCATTTCCTACATTAAAACTTTTAGAGCCCAACCCAAATATGTTTCAGGAATCTGTGTTAAATGATCCTTCAATAATTGATTTTATTCTTGTGAAACAACTTCTTTCAAGTCATGAGACACAGGAAACTGTCCAACAGGAGGAGCCGCATTTCACTGTTTTAATGCACGACTCGGAGCCCAGAACGCCACCATGTACCGCCTTGGGACCACTGTGGTCCCGCTATGGTCCCACCACGTCCCACACAGAACTACTGTGTTCCCACAACGTCCCAAGCGGTCCCACCATGTTCCCACACCATCCCACCATCGTCCCACCACCGTCCCACCATCGTCCCACCATCGTCCCACCCCGTCCCATCATCATCCCACCCCGTCCCAACATCGTCCCACCACCGTCCCACCATCGTCCCACCCCGTCCCATCATCGTCCCACCATCGTCCCACCACCGTCCCACCATCGTCCCACCATCGTCCCACCCCGTCCCATCATCGTCCCACCCCGTCCCACCACCGTCCCACCATCGTCCCACCACCGTCCCACCACCGTCCCACCATCGTCCCACCATCGTCCCACCCCGTCCCATCATCGTCCCACCCCGTCCCAACATCGTCCCACCACCGTCCCACCATCGTCCCACCACCGTCCCACCATCGTCCCACCCCGTCCCATCATCATCCCACCCCATCCCAACATTGTCCCACCCCATCCCACCACCATCCCACCATGGTCCCACACCGTTCCACCATCCCACCACCCTCCCACCACTGTCCCAAATGCTTCCACCATGGTCCCACACCGTCCCACCATGGTTCCACCACCATCCCACCATCATCCCACCACCGTTCCACCATGGTCCCATCACCATCCCACCACCGTCCCAAACACTTCCACCATGGTCACACACCGCCCCACCATGGTCCTACCACCATCCCACCATTGTCCCATCATGGTCCCACACTGTCCCTCCATGGTCCCACACCATCCCAAACAGTCCCACCATGGACCCATCATGGTCCCACACTGTCCCACCATGGTCCCACACCGCACCATGGTCTCACACCGTCCCACCATGGTCCCACCATGGTCCCACCACCGTCCCACTATGGTCTCACACCGTCCCACCATGGTCCCACCACTGTCCCACCACCGTCCCACAACTGTCCCACACCGTTCCACCACTGTCCCACCATCGTCTCACCACCATCCCACCATCGTCCTAACATGGTCCCAACATCGTCCCACCACCATCACTCCATGCAGCTTTGATGCTGAACAACTGCTGTGAGCGCCTTTCTTGCATCCACCTGTCAGAAGCAGCTGATCTGAACAGTCTATGAATGCGTTGCTATGGTAACGGAGTGATATAACAGTGATTTACCTTGCTGAGCTAGGTGTGTTCAACACATGCACTCCAGCTGGCATTAAAAGTCTTCCTGACCTCGGTATAAATTAAATGAAGCTTGTATTTTCCTCCCCTCCACTTATTTTTAATAAAAGTTCAATGTTACACACAGAAATCTTCTTTAAGTTCCAGCAGTGATGTTGTCATGTGATGCATCACATGGTATTAACCGGGTTAACTAGTGACACAGTAGCTAAACATTGTGCATACGGTACTTTATTGTATATTTCCCTCATAAGTTAGCAGAGATCACAGCTTCATGGATCCTGATTAGCAACACTTCATGTCCAACAATGTTTTCACTGCTAATAAAGTGTAAAAGAGTTCAGTGTGTCGACAGTTCCTGAACACACGAACTCTTTCCAGGTGTTCCGGTCCACGTGTACCGGTCCAGGTGTACCGGTCCACGTGTTCCTGTCCAGGTGTACCCGCCTCTCGCCTGACATCCCTGGGATGGAGCCCAGCTTGGACTCTTAGTCGGACTCAGCGGGTCTGAAAACGCCACTAAACTCACCTGCTGCCGTTAACACCACTTCGCCACCAGGTCGGACCGGTTCGACAAGCTTCCAGGTAACAGCGGGACGGAACCGGATACAACCTGTTTAAACCAGAACCTGGATGTGCTCCAGCTGCTGATGGGATTTATGGCTCTCTGAAGGGAGCCGGATCTTTTGGATCCGTTCAAAGAACTGGCTCACTTGTTCCATCATGATAATTCTTCCCTCCTAAGAAGCCCGCCTGGGTTTATTTCACATGAAATAAGAGAACGATGTGGAAACGTCATCTAACCCCTGAAGTGGCTGCAAAGTTTCTTGATGTCGCAGAGAAATGTCCTCCTCTTGCTTTATCTGCCTCCTGTGACTCTATTGTCAATCATTTTAACAGTAGACTTCAGTCAGCCCTCAATGTTCTTGCCCCACCCAAACTACTAACCATCCCAACTAAACTCACTGCCCCTTGGAGAAATGATGAGCTGAAGCAAATCAAAAGGGAATTGTAGGATGGCAGAAAGGCGACAGCGGGAAAACAAAATAATCATAAATCATATCATTTCCAGAGACCAACAAAAAATATACAATGATGCATTAAGGAAAGCACGAAATAACTACTTTTCAAAAATAGTCAGCGACCATAGAAACAACCCAAAAGTCCTCTTCTCAACAATAGACAAAATTTTAAAACCTAATCTAAATAAAACTACTTTTAAGCCAACAGTCACTCGTTGTGAGGCATTTGCAGACCACTTCATGGGGAAGGTAGACACCATAAGACGTAATATTTTATCGTACCAAAGCAACATTATTTTAAATACATCTGGGTGTCTGCCTTTTCCAGAGGAAACACTGGACAGTTTTGGCCTGGTTAATGCTGGGATAGACAAGGTTTTCTCATCAGTGAGGCCTACCACATCTGTTTTAGATCCAATCCCAACTTCATTTTTAAGTCCTTTTATAAATATTTTACAGAAGAACTTTTAATCATGATGAATAGGTCTCTTCAGACTGGGGCCCTGCCGCCTTTAAGGGGGCAGGGCCCCTGTTGAAGGAGAGCAATTTAGACCATAATGACCTGAACAAATTTAGACCGATATCTAATCTACCATTTTAAAGTAAAATTTTAGAAAAGCTTGCTTTTATTCAGCTCACTGATTTTTTTAAACACACACAGTGTTCTTGAGAAATTTCAATCTGGCTTTCGGGTGAACCACAACACAGAGACGTCCATTTTAAAGATTTTAAATGATCTTAGATTAAATTACGACTTAAAAAAAGATTACAGTGATGGTCCTGCTGGATCTAAGTGCTGCCTTTGATACAGTTGATCACACCATTCTTTTATCACGCTTAAAGCACATCGGCCTTTCTGGTACTGTTCACAGATGGTTCACCTCTTACCTCACAGATAGAACATTTATGGTGGGTCTGGATACTTGCTGCTCCAAGGTCCATAAAATCACATGTGGTGTGCCCCAGGGATCCATTTTGGGCCCAGTGCTTTTTAACCTGTACATGCTCCCTCTTGGCGGGGTCATCAGGAGACATGGAGACAACTTCCACAGTTATGCTGATGATACACAGCTGTACATCTGCGTGTCTCCTGATGACACCAGGCCAATGGACGCACTTTTTAACTGTATTTTAGACATCAGATCCTGGATGACAGAGAACTTTCTTCAGCTTAACCAGGTCAGAACGGAGGTTTTAGTTATTGGTCCTGAAGCCCAGAGAGAGAAACTTTTACCTAAGCTACTATCCTTGTCTCTCCATCCTTCCCAACAAGTTAAAAATCTGGGCGTGATTTTTGACTCTGAGCTGACTTTTATCCCACATATTAAGAACATCACAAAAACAGGGTTTTATCATTTAAAAAACATCGCCAGAGTCCACCCCATTCTCTCTCAGGCTAACACAGAGATGCTAATGCATGCGTTTATTACAAGTCGTATTGACTATTGTAATGCCCTGCTTTCTGGTCTTTCCAAAAAGAGTATCTCAGGTTTACGACTCTTCCCAAACTCAGCAGCTTGTGTCCTGACAAAGACCAGGAGGCGGGCCCATATTACACCAATCTTAGAATCACTGCATTGGCTCCCTGTGTGTTTCGGGATCGATTTAGACTTAGACTTAGACTTTTTAAGGTTCTTTTAATGGTTTTTAAATGTCTTAATGGCCTTCGGCCCCCTTATCTCTCAGAACTGTTTTCCCTACGAGCCCTCGCGATCCCTGCGCTCCTCTGGCAGAAGGCTTTTACTGATTCCCAAAGTCAGGACACATATACACGGAGAGGCGTCATTCCAGTGGTATGGCCCCCACCTGTGGAACAGTCTGCCGGAGGACCTCAGGGCTACAGAGGATGTTCATGTTTTTAAGAGCAGGCTCAAGACCCACCTTTTTAGTTTGACCTTTATTTGATTTCTTATTAAGTTTGAATTGGTTAATTTATTGATGATGGATGGATGGAGGGGTGGATGAGTGGATAGATGATAGATTGATTGATTGATGGGTGGATGGATGGATGGATGAATAGATGATGGATGGATGGGTGGATGATAGATGATGGATGGATTGATGATGGATGGATGAGTGGATGGATGGATGGATAGATGATGGATGGATGCATAGATGATGGACGGATAGATGATGGATGGATGAGTGGATGGATAGATAGATGATGGATAGATGATGGATGGATGGATGATAGATGATGGATGGATAGGTGGATGGATGGATGGATGGATGGATGGATGTCTGGATGGATAGATGATGGATAGATGATGGATGGATAGATGATGGATGGATGGATGATGATGGATGGATGAATAGATGATGGATGGATGGATGGATGGATGGATAGATGATGGATGGATGAATAGATGATTGATGGATAGATGATGGATAGATGGATAGATGATGGATGGATCGAGGATGGATGGATGGATAGATGATGGATGGATAGATGATGGATGGATGGATGGGTGGATGGATGGATAGATGATGGTTGGATGGATGGATAGATGATGGATGGACGGATGATGGATGGGTGGATGGATGGATGGATGGATGGATGGATGGATGAGTGGATAGATGATGGATTGATTGATTGATTGATGGGTGGATGGATGGATGGATGAATAGATGATGGATGGATGGGTGGATGATAGATGATGGGTGGATGGAGGGATGGATGAGTGGATGGATAGATAAATGATGGATGGATGGATAGATGATGGATGGATGGTGGATGAATGGATGGGTGGATGGATGAATGGATGGGTGGATGGATGGATAGATGATGAATTGATTGATGGATGGATGGATGGATGTCTGGATGGATAAATGATGGATTGATTGATGGATTGGTGGATGGATGGATGGATGTCTGGATGGATAAATGATAGATGGATGGATGGATGATGCATGGGTGGATGGAGGGATGGATAGATGATGGATGGATCGATGATGGATGGGTGCATAGATGATGGATGCATAGCTGATGGATGGATAGATGATGGATGGATGACTGGATGGATGGATAGATGATGGATAGGTGATGGATGGATGGGTGGATGGATGGATGGATGGATGGATAGATGATGGATGGATGGATGGATGGATGAATAGATGTTGGATGGATCGATGATGGATGGATGCATAGATGATGGATGGATATATGATGGATGGATGAGTGGATGGATGGATAGATGATGGATGGATGGATGTATGGATGGATGAGTGGATAGATGATGGATTGATTGATGGATGGGTGGATGGATGGATGGATGTCTGGATGGATAGATGATGGATGGTTGGATGGATGAATAGATGATGGATGGATCAATGATGGATGGATGTATAGATGATGGATGGATAGATGATGGATGGATGGATGAATGGAAAGATGATGGATGGATGGATGGATGATAGATGATGGATGGATGGATGGATGATAGATGATGGATGATGGATGGATGATAGATGATGGATGGATGATGGATGGATAGATGGATGGATGGATAGATGATGGAAGGATGGATGAATGGATGGATGGATGGATGGATGATGTATGGATGGATGGATGGATAGATGATGGATGGATGGATGGATGGATAGATGATGGATGGATGGATACATGATGGATGGATGGATGGATAGATGATGGATGGATGGATGGATTGGTGGATGGATGAATGGCTGGATGGATGGATGGATGGATGGGTGGATGGATGATGGATTAATTGATGGATGGGTGGATGGAAGGATGGATGTCTGGATGGATAAATGATGTATGGATGGATGGATGGATGATGCATGGGTGGATGGATGGATAGATGATGGATGGATCGATGATGGATGGGTGGATGGATGGACACATGATGGATGGATGGATGGGTGGATGGATAGATGATGGATTGATTGATGGATTGGTGGATGGATGGATGGATGTCTGGATGGATAAATGATAGATGGATGGATGGATGATGGATGGATCGATGATGGATGGGTGCATAGATGATGGATGCATAGATGATGGATGGAAAGATGATGGATGGATGACTGGATGGATGGATAGATGATGGATGGGTGGATGGATGGATGGATGGATGGATGGGTGGATGGATGGATGGATGTCTGGATGGATAGATGATGGATGGATGGATGGATAGATGATGGATAGATGAGTGGATGGATGGATACATGATGGATGGATGGGTGGATGGATGGATAGATGATGGATGGATGAGTGGATAGATGATGGATTGATTGATGGATAGATGGATGGATAGATAAATGATGGATAGGTGGATGGATGTCTGGATGGATATATGATAGATGATGGATGGATGGATGGATAGATGATGGATTGATTGATGGATTGGTGGATGGATGGATGGATGTCTGGATGGATAGATGATGGATGGATGGATGATGGATGGATGACTGGATGGATGGGTAGATGATGGATAGGTGATGGATGGATTGATGATGGATGGGTGCATAGATGATGGATGCATAGATGATGGATGGATGAGTGGATGGATGGATAGATGATGGATGGATGGATGGATGGATGGATGGATGGATGAGTGGATAGATGATGGATTGATTGATGGATGGGTGGATGGATGGATGGATGTCTGGATGGATAGATGATGGATGGATGGATGATGGATGGATGACTGGATGGATGGGTAGATGATGGATAGGTGATGGATGGATGGGTGGATGGATGGATGGATGGATGATGGATGGATTGATGGATGGATGAATAGATGTTGGATGGATCGATGATGGATGGATGCATAGATGATGGATGGATAGATGATAGATGGATAAGTGGATGGATGGATAGGTGATGGATGGATGGATGGATGGATGGATGGATGAGTGGATAGATGATGGATTGATTGATGGATGGGTGGATGGATGGATGGATGGATGTCTGGATGGATAGATGATGGATGGATGGATGGATGGATAGATGATTGATGGTTGGATGGATGAATAGATGATGGATGGATCAATGATGGATGGATGCATAGATGATGGATGGATAGATGATGGATGGATGAGTGGATGGATGGATGGATGGATGGAAAGATGATGGATGGATGGATGGATGGATGATAGATGATGGATGGATGGATGGATGGATGGATGATAGATGATGGATGATGGATGGATGATAGATGATGATGGATGGATGGATAGATGATGGATGGGTGGAGGCATGGATGACTGGATAGATGATGGATTGATTGATGGATAGATGGATGGAAGGATAAATTATGGATGGATGGATGGGTGGATGGATGGATGGATAGATGATGGATGATGGATGGATGGATGGATGGATGAATGGATGGATAGATGGATGGGTGGATGGATAGATGATGGATGGAAGGATGGATGAGTGGATAGATGATGGATTGATTGATGGATGGGTGGATAGATGTCTGGATGGATAGATGATGGATGGATGGATGGATGGATAGATGATGGATGGTTGGATGGATGAATAGATGATGGATGGATCGATGATGGATGGATGCATAGATGATGGATAATAGATGATGGATGGATGGATGGATGGATGGGTGGATAGATGATGGATTGATTGATGGATGGGTGGATGGATGGATGGATATCTGAATGGATAAATGATGGATGGATGGATGGTGCATGGGTGGATGGATGGATAGATGATTGATGGATCGATGATGGCTGGATGCATAGATGATGGATGGACAGATGATGGATGGATGAGTGGATGGATGGATAAATGGATGGATGGATGGATGAATGGGTGGATGGATAGATGATGGATGGAAGGATGGATGAGTGGATAGATGATGGATTGATTGATGGATGGATGTCTGGATGGATAGATGATGGATGGATGGATGGATGGATGGATAGATGATGGATGGTTGGATGGATGAATAGATGATGGATGGATCGATGATGGATGGATGCATAGATGATGGATGGATAGATGATGGATGGATGGATGGATGGATGGATGATGGATGGATGAATAAATGATGGATGGATGGATGGATAGATGGATGGATGGGTGGATGGATGGATAGATGATGGATGGATGGATGGATGGATGATAGATGATGGATAGATGATAGATGGATGGATAGATGATGGATGGATGGATGAATGGATGGATGGATGGATAGATGATGGATGGATGGATGGATGGATGGATAGATGATGGATGGATGGATACATGATGGATGGATAGATGATGGATGGATGGATACATGATGGATGGATGGATAGATGATGGATGGATGGATGGACAGATGATGGATGGATGGGTGGATGGATGGATGGATAGATGATGGATGGATGGAGGCATGGATGAGTGGATAGATGCTGGATTGATTGATGGATAGATGGATGGAAGGATAAATGATGGATGGATGGATGGGTGGATGGATGATGGATGGATGGATGGATAGATGATGGATGGATAGATGATGGATGGATGGATACATGATGGATGGATAGATGATGGATGGATGGATACAAGATGGATGGATGGATAGATGATGGATGGATGGATGGACAGATGATGGATGGATGGGTGGATGGATGGATGGATAGATGATGGATGGATGGAGGCATGGATGAGTGGATAGATGATGGATGGATGGATGGATAAATGATGGATGGATGGATGGGTGGATGGATGGATGGATAGATGATGGATGATGGATGGATGGATGGATGGATGGATGAATGGATGGATAGATGGATGGGTGGATGGATAGATGATGGATGGAAGGATGGATGTATGATATATGATGGATGATGGATGGATAATAAATGATGGATGGATGGATGGATAGATGATGGATGGATGGATGAATGGATGGATGGATGGATAGATGATGGATGGATGGATGGATGGATAGATGAATGATGGATGGATGGATGGATGGATGGATGGATAGATGATGGATGGATAGATAATGGATGGATGGATAGATGATTGATGGATGGATGGATAGATGATGGATGGATGTATGGATGGATGGATGGATGGATGATGGATGGATGGATACATGATGGATGGATGGATGGATGGGTGGATTGATGAATGGATGGATGGATGGGTGGATGGATAGATGATGGATTGATTGATGGATGGGTGGATGGATGGATGGATGTCTGGATGGATAAATGATGGATGGATGGATGGATGGATGATGCATGGGTGGATGGATAGATGATGGATGGATGGACACATGATGGATGGATGGATAGATGATGGATGGGTGGATGGATAGATGATGGATTGATTGATGGGTTGGTGGATGGATGGATGTCTGGATGGATAAATGATAGATGGATGGATGGATGATGCATGGGTGGATGGAGGTATGGATAGATGATGGATGGGTGCATAGATGATGGATCGATAGATGATGGATGGATGACTGGATGGATGGATAGAAGATGGATAGGTGATGGATGGATGGGTGGATGGATGGATGGATGGATAGATGATGGATGGATAGGTGGATGGATGGATGGATGTCTGGATGGATATATGATGGATGGATGGATGGATAGATGATGTATGGATGAGTGGATGGATGGATAGATGATGGATGGATGGTGGATGGCTGGATGGATAGATGATGGATGGTGGATGGGTGGATGGATAGATGATGAATGGATGGATGGATGAGTTGATAGATGATGGATTGATTGATGGATGGGTGGATGGATAGATGATGGATTGATTGATGTATAGGTGGATGGATGGATGGAAGGACGGATGGATGGATGTCTGGATGGATATATGATGGATGAATGGATGGATAGATGATGGATGGATGGATGGATGAATAGATGATTGATGGATCGATGATGGCTGGATGCATAGATGATGGATGGATAGATGATGGATGGATGAGTGGATGGATGGATAGATGATGGATGGATGAATGGATTGATGGAATGACGGGTGGATGGATAGATGATGGATGGAAGGATGGATGAGTGGATAGATGATGGATTGATTGATGGATGGATGGATGGATGGATAGATGATGGATGGATGGATGGATGGATAGATGATGGATGGTTGGATGGATGAATAGATGATGGATGGATCGATGATGGATGGATGCATAGATGATGGATGGATAGATGATGGATGGATGAGTGGATGGATGGATAGATGATGGATGGATGGATGGATGGATAGATGATGGATGGATGAATAAATGATGGATGGATGGATGGATAGATGGATGGATGGGTGGATGGATGGATAGATGATGGATGGATGGATGGATGGATGGATGGATGATAGATGATGGATGGATGGATGGATAGATAGATGATGGATGGATGGATAGATGATGGATGGATAGATGATGGATGGATGGATGGATGGATAGATGATGGATGGATAGATGGATACATGATGGATGGATGGATGGATACATGATGGATGGATGGATGGATGGATGGATGAATGGATGGATGGATGGATGGATGGATGGATGAATAGATGATGGATGGATAGGTGGATGGATGGATGGATGGATGTCTGGATGGATAGATGATGGATGGATGAGTGGATGGATGGATAGAAGATGGATAGGTGATGGATGGATGGGTGGATGGATGGATGGATGGATAGATGATGGATGGATAGGTGGATGGATGGATGGATGTCTGGATGGATATATGATGGATGGATGGATGGATAGATGATGTATGGATGAGTGGATGGATGGATAGATGATGGATGGATGGTGGATGGCTGGATGGATAGATGATGGATGGTGGATGGGTGGATGGATAGATGATGAATGGAAGGATGGATGAGTTGATAGATGATGGATTGATTGATGGATGGGTGGATGGATAGATGATGGATTGATTGATGTATAGGTGGATGGATGGAAGGACGGATGGATGGATGTCTGGATGGATATATGATGGATGAATGGATGGATAGATGATGGATGGATGGATGGATGAATAGATGATTGATGGATCGATGATGGCTGGATGCATAGATGATGGATGGATAGATGATGGATGGATGAGTGGATGGATGGATAGATGATGGATGGATGAATGGATTGATGGAATGACGGGTGGATGGATAGATGATGGATGGAAGGATGGATGAGTGGATAGATGATGGATTGATTGATGGATGGATGGATGGATGGATAGATGATGGATGGATGGATGGATGGATAGATGATGGATGGTTGGATGGATGAATAGATGATGGATGGATCGATGATGGATGGATGCATAGATGATGGATGGATAGATGATGGATGGATGAGTGGATGGATGGATAGATGATGGATGGATGGATGGATGGATAGATGATGGATGGATGAATAAATGATGGATGGATGGATGGATAGATGGATGGATGGGTGGATGGATGGATAGATGATGGATGGATGGATGGATGGATGGATGGATGATAGATGATGGATGGATGGATGGATAGATAGATGATGGATGGATGGATAGATGATGGATGGATAGATGATGGATGGATGGATGGATGGATAGATGATGGATGGATAGATGGATACATGATGGATGGATGGATGGATACATGATGGATGGATGGATGGATGGATGGATGAATGGATGGATGGATGGATGGATGGATGGATGAATAGATGATGGATGGATAGGTGGATGGATGGATGGATGGATGTCTGGATGGATAGATGATGGATGGATGAGTGGATGGATGGATAGAAGATGGATAGGTGATGGATGGATGGGTGGATGGATGGATGGATGGATAGATGATGGATGGATAGGTGGATGGATGGATGGATGTCTGGATGGATATATGATGGATGGATGGATGGATAGATGATGTATGGATGAGTGGATGGATGGATAGATGATGGATGGATGGTGGATGGCTGGATGGATAGATGATGGATGGTGGATGGGTGGATGGATAGATGATGAATGGAAGGATGGATGAGTTGATAGATGATGGATTGATTGATGGATGGGTGGATGGATAGATGATGGATTGATTGATGTATAGGTGGATGGATGGAAGGACGGATGGATGGATGTCTGGATGGATATATGATGGATGAATGGATGGATAGATGATGGATGGATGGATGGATGAATAGATGATTGATGGATCGATGATGGCTGGATGCATAGATGATGGATGGATAGATGATGGATGGATGAGTGGATGGATGGATAGATGATGGATGGATGAATGGATTGATGGAATGACGGGTGGATGGATAGATGATGGATGGAAGGATGGATGAGTGGATAGATGATGGATTGATTGATGGATGGATGGATGGATGGATAGATGATGGATGGATGGATGGATGGATAGATGATGGATGGTTGGATGGATGAATAGATGATGGATGGATCGATGATGGATGGATGCATAGATGATGGATGGATAGATGATGGA
Source organism: Telmatherina bonti (assembly GCF_933228915.1). NCBI lineage: Eukaryota > Metazoa > Chordata > Actinopteri > Atheriniformes > Telmatherinidae > Telmatherina > Telmatherina bonti. Next base: position 3,060,578 of record NC_136623.1, on the reverse strand, counting down.
TGGATGAGTGGATGGATGGATAGATGATGGATGGATGGATGGATGGATAGATGATGGATGGATGAATAAATGATGGATGGATGGATGGATAGATGGATGGATGGGTGGATGGATGGATAGATGATGGATGGATGGATGGATGGATGGATGGATGATAGATGATGGATGGATGGATGGATAGATAGATGATGGATGGATGGATAGATGATGGATGGATAGATGATGGATGGATGGATGGATGGATAGATGATGGATGGATAGATGGATACATGATGGATGGATGGATGGATACATGATGGATGGATGGATGGATGGATGGATGAATGGATGGATGGATGGATGGATGGATGGATGAATAGATGATGGATGGATAGGTGGATGGATGGATGGATGGATGTCTGGATGGATAGATGATGGATGGATGAGTGGATGGATGGATGGATGGATGGGTGGATGGATTGATGGATGGATACATGATGGATGGATGGATAATAATGGATGGATGGATGGATAGATGATGAATGGAAGGATGGATAGATGATGGATGGATGGACACATGATGGATGGATGGATAGATGATGGATGGGTGGATGGATAGATGATGGATTGATTGATGGGTTGGTGGATGGATGGATGGATGTCTGGATGGATAAGTGATAGATGGATGGATGGATGATGCATGGGTGGATGGAGGTATGGATAGATGATGGATGGATAGAAGATGGATGGATCGATGATGGATGGGTGCATAGATGATGGATGGGTGCATAGATGATGGATGGATAGATGATGGATGGATGACTGGATGGATGGATAGAAGATGGATAGGTGATGGATGGATGGGTGGATGGATGGATGATGGATGGATGGATGGATAGATGATGGATGGATAGGTGGGTGGATGGATGGATGGATGTCTGGATGGATATATGATGGATGGATGGATGGATAGATGATGTATGGATGAGTGGATGGATGGATAGATGATGGATGGATGGGTGGATGGATGGATGGATAGATGATGGATGATGGATGGATGGATGGATAGATGATGGATGGATGAGTGGATGGATGGATAGATGATGGATGGATAGATAATTGATGGATGGATGGATGGATGGATAGATGATGGATGGATGGATACATGATGGATGGATGGATGGATGGGTGGATGGATGGATGGATGGGTGGATGGATAGATGATGGATTGATTGATGGATGGGTGGATGGATGGATGGATGTCTGGATGGATAAATGATGGATGGATGCATGGATGGATGGATGATGCATGGGTGGATGGATGGATAGATGATGAATGGATGGATGGATGGATGATGGATGGATGGGTGGATGGATGGATGCATAGATGATGGATGGATGGAGGGATGGATGAGTGGATAGATGATGGATTGATTGATGGATAGATGGATGGAAGGATAAATGATGGATGGATGGATGGGTGGATGGATGGATGGATAGATGATGGATGATGGATGGATGGATGGATGGATGGGTGGATGGATAGATTATGGATGGAAGGATGGATGAGTGGATAGATGATGGATTGATTGATGGATGGGTGGATGGATGTCTGGATGGATAGATGATGGATGGATGGATGGATGGATAGATGATGGATGGTTGGATGGATGAATAGATGATGGATGGATCGATGATGGATGAATGCATAGATGATGGATGGATAGATGATGGATGGATGAGTGGATGGATGGATAGATGATGGATGGATGGATGGATGGATAGATGATGGATGGATGGATGGATGATAGATGATGGATGGATGGATGGATGGATGATGGATGGATGGATAGATGATGGATGGATGGATGAATGGATGGATGGATGGATGGATAGATAATGGATGGATGGATGGATGGATCGATGATGGATGGATAGATAATTGATGGATGGATACATGATGGATGGATGGATGGATAGATGATGGATGGATGGATACATGATGGATGGATGGATGGATGGATGTCTGGATGGATAAATGATAGATGGATGGATGGATGATGCATGGGTGGATGGAGGGATGGATAGATGATGGATGGATGACTGGATGGATGGATAGATGATGGATGGGTGATGGATGGATGGGTGGATGGATGGATGGATGGATGGATAGATGATGGATGGATGGATGGATGGATGAATAGATGTTGGATGGATCGATGATGGATGGATGCATAGATGATGGATGGATAGATGATGGATGGATGAGTGGATGGATGGATAGATGATGGATGGGTGGATGGGTGGATGGATAGATGATGGATTGATTGATGGATGGGTGGATGGATGGATAGATGATGGATGGATTGATGATGGATGGATTGATGGATGGATGGGTGGATGATGTATGGATGGATGGATGGATAGATGATGGATGGATTGATGGATGGATGGGTGGATGGATGCGTGCATAGATGATGGATGGATGTCTGGATGGATAGATGACGGATGGATGGATTGGATGGATGGATGGAAGGATGGATGGATAGATGATGGATGGTTGGATGGATGAATAGATGATGGATGGATCGATGATGGATGGATAGATGATGGATGGATGTCTGGATGGATAGATGACGGATGGATGGATTGGATGGATGGATGGAAGGATGGATGGATAGATGATGGATGGTTGGATGGATGAATAGATGATGGATGGATCGATGATGGATGGATAGATGGATGGATGGGTGGATGGATGGATAGATGATGGATGGATGGATGGATGGATGGATGGATGGATGGATGATAGATGATGGATGGATGGATGGATGATAGATGATGGATGGATGGATGGGTGATAGCTGATGGATGAATGGATGGATAGATGATGGATGGATGGATGGATGGATGGATGGATAAATGATGGATGGATGGATGGATAGATAGTTGATGGATGGATGGATACATGATGGATGGATGGATAGATGTTGGATGGATGGATGGATAGATTATGGATAGATGGATGGATACATGATGGATGGATGGATGGATGGATAGATAATGGATGGATGGATGGATGGATAGATGATGGATGGATGGATGGATAGATAGATGATGGATGGATGGATAGATGATGGATGGATGGATGGATAGATGATGGATGGAAGGATGGATACATGATGGATGGATGGACACATGATGGATGGATGGATAGATGATGGATGGGTGGATGGATAGATGATGGATTGATTGATGGATGGGTGGATGGATGTCTGGATGATAGATGATGGATGGATGGATGGATGGATGGATAGATGATGGATGGTTGGATGGATGAATAGATGATGGATGGATCGATGATGGATGGATTCATAGATGATGGATGGATAGATGATGGATGGATGAGTGGATAGATGGATAGATGATGGATGGATGGATGGATGGATAGATGATGGATGGATAGATGGATGATAGATGATGGATGATGGATGATGGATGGATGATAAATGATGGACGGATGGATGGATAGATGATGGATGGATGGATAGATGATGGATGGATGGATGAATGGATGGATGGATGGATGGATAGATAATGGATGGATGGATGGATGGATCGATGATGGATGGATAGATAATGGATGGATGGATACATGATGGATGGATGGATGGATAGATGATGGATGGATGGATACATGATGGATGGATGAATGGATGGATGGATGGATAGATGATGGATGGATGGATGGATAGATGATGGATGGATAGATAATGGATGGATGGATACATGATGGATGGATGGATGGATAGATGATGGATGGACGGATACATGATGGATGGATGGGTGGATGGATGAATGGATGGATGGATGGGTGGATGGATAGATGATGGATTGATTGATGGATGGGTGGATGGATGGATGGATGTCTGGATTGATAAATGATGGATGGATGGATGGATGATGCATAAGTGGATGGATGGATAGATGATGGATGGATTGATGATGGAAGGATTGATGGATGGATGGGTGGATGGATGGATGGATGATGGATGGACGGATGGATGGATGGATGGATTGATGATGGATTGATTGATGGATGGATGGGTGGATGGATGCGTGCATAGATAATGGATGGATAGATGATGGATGGATGTCTGGATGTATAGATGACGGATGGATGGATTGGATGGATGGATGGAAGGATGGATGGATAGATGATGGATGGTTGGATGGATGAATAGATGATGGATGGGTCGATGATGGATGGATAGATGATGGATGGATGTCTGGATGGATAGATGACGGATGGATGGATTGGATGGATGGATGGAAGGATGGATGGATAGATGATGGATGGTTGGATGGATGAATAGATGATGGATGGATCGATGGATGGATGGATGGATAGATGATGGATGGATGGATGGATGGATGATAGATGATGGATGGATGGATGGATGGATGATAGATGATGGATGGATGGATGGGTGATAGATGATGGATGAATGGATGGATAGATGATGGATGGATGGATGGATGGATGGATGGATGGAATGATAGATGATGGATGGATGGATGGATAGATAGTTCATGGATGGATGGATACATGATGGATGGATGGATAGATGTTGGATGGATGGATGGATAGATTATGGATAGATGGATGGATACATGATGGATGGATGGATAGATGATGGATGGATGGATGGATGGATAGATGATGGATGGATGGATGGATAGATGATGGATGGATGGATGGATAGATGATGGATGGATGGATACATGATGGATGGATGGATGGATAGATGATGGATGGAAGGATGGATAAATGATGGATGGATGGACACATGATAGATGGATGGATGGATGATGCATGGGTGGATGGAGGGATGGATAGATGATGGATGGATAGATGATGGATGGATCGATGATGGATGGGTGCATAGATGATGGATGCATAGATGATGGATGGATAGATGATGGATGGATGACTGCATGGATGGATAGATGATGAATGGATGGGTGGATGGACAGATGATGGATGGATGGATAGATGATGGATGGGTGGATAGATAGATGATGGATGGGTGGATGGATGGATAGATGATGGATGGATGGATGGAAAGATGATGGATGAATGGATAGATGGATGGATAGATGATGGATGGATGGATAGATGATGGATGGATAGATGATGGATGGATGAATGGATGTATGGATAGATGAATGGATGGATGGATGGATAGATGATGGATGAATCGATGGATGGATGGATGAATGGATGGATGGATAGATAGATGATGGATGGATGGATAGATGGATACATGATGGATGGATGGATGGATGGATGGATAGATGATGGATGGACGGATGGATGGATGGATAGATGATAGATGGATGGATGAATGGATGGATGGATGGATGGATAGATGATGGATGGATGGATGAATAGATGATGAATGAATGGATGGATGGATAGATGATGGATGGGTGGATGGATGAATGGATGGATAGATTATGGATGGAAAGATGATATATGGGTCAATGATGGATGGGTGCATAGATGATGGATGGATGACTGGATGGATGGATAGATGATGGATGGATGCCTGGATAGATAGATGATGGATGGATGGATGGATAGATGATGGATGGTTGGATGGATGAATAAATGATGGATGGATCGATGATGGCTGGATTGATGGATGGATGAGTGGATGGATGGATAGATGATGGATGGATGCCTGGATAGATAGATGATGGATGGATGGATGGATAGATGATGGATGGTTGGATGGATGAATAGATGATGGATGGATCGATGATGGCTGGATTGATGGATGGATGAGTGGATGGATGGATAGATGATGGATGGATGGATGGATGGATGGATTAATGGATGATAGATGATGGATGGATGGATGAATGATAGATGATGGATGGATGGATGAATGGATAGATGGATGGATAGATGATGGATGGATGGATGGATGGATGATAGATGATGATGGATGGATGGATGGATGGATGATAGATGATGGATGGATGGTTGGATGATAGATGATGGATAGATGATGGATGGATAGCTAGATGATGGATGGATGAATGGATGGATGATAGATGATGGATGGATGGATGGATGGATAGATGACGGATGGATGGATGGATGGATGAATAGATGATGCATGGATGGATAGATGGATGGATAGATGATGGATGGATGGATACATGATGGATGGATGGATAGATGACGGATGGATGGATGGATGATGGATGGATGGATGG